>NC_134093.1:93375631-93683066 GCF_000715075.1 Nicotiana tabacum | reverse complement strand
TCACTTTGACCTTCTCTAAAGCATCCTGAACCAAGTCAGTACCCAATAGCCTAGCCTCACCCGGCTCAAACCTACCCACCAGAGACCGGCACTGTCTCCCATACAAAGCCTCATACGGAGCTATCTGAATGCTTGACTAGTAGATATTATTGTAAGCAAACTCAGCGAGTGGCAGAAATTGATCCCAAGAACCCCCAAAATTAATGACACAAGCGCGTAACATATCCTCCAATATCTAAATAGTGCGCTTGGACTGTCCATCCGTCTAAGGGTACAATGTTGTACTCAACTGAACCTGTGTGCCCAATTCTCGCTGCACTGCTCTCCAAAACTGTGATGTAAACTACGTACCAAGAGTTGTTCCTAAACCTTCGAATCACTATTCTACCTTACCACACACATACCGGGGGTGATCCCACGTCACCGTATTCTATATAGACCTGACAACACAACATAATTGAAAATCATTAATTTAACCTTAGCCCAAAAACCTTGGAGCCCAATTTCTAACATCCAGAGTACTTTTCAAGACCCGAATCTCATATCCACACACTGTATAAGTCTAAACAAGATGTATCAAGCCATAACCATAATCCCAAATATAATAACATAACATACCACACAACTCGCATACTCATAGCACTATTCCTGATCACAGTAACTACTCAAAACCAACCTGGTACTAGTATAAAATCCTGCATTCAATAGAACCTCATTCCAAAACCTTCGTACACCGCTGATAATAAAAGAAACATACATGAACTCACAACCATTCACCAGATCAATAGGTCATGGAGTTTCCTTCGTTCAACAACTATCATAGCCAGTTATTTAAGTAGCATTCTAAATTATTCTCCCAAACACGTTGTAATCAAACATTATAGTACCCATTCTAGGTCCAATGACCTTATATTATCAAACACAACTATTCCACAGACATGCTTCACCAATATAACTCAAGCCACAAACTAGCAATCCGTGCACCCAAAAAAATAGGAAATGTCTCAAAGAAGAGAACCGTTTTGCAAGTTCAACAAGCACCACTACAACCGCAATGCTATGAGCTCATCATACATAGTAGAACCAAGACAAACGAATCTAATAACGGTAACCAGTTCACCCATAGCTCACATTAACATTACCCGTACGGCATGGTCACAATCCTCCAGTCCAAGCATTACTTACATGAGCAATCCAACAAGTTGACATCTATATGGTAATTGAAATAAGACTATTATGCTCCTGGACTGGTATAAATAACACGCCATAGAGTAAGCATATGCAAAGTGTGTTATCACAACTCAATTCGGCAATTTAACGTAGAAATAACAACTACCAAGTTTATTCAGAGAATTAGCCTCTTTGTATCCTCGGGTATAGCCCAAGTAGTTCTCAACAAAGGTACGAATATGAGAAACGCTGTAACTTTATGCTTAACAGTCAACTCTAGGCATATCATATCCTAGGCATTCTTCCGAGCACGAATAATTACCCTGGTCTCGTACATGGGCTCAAACCCCATACATATGCGCACTCATAGCACGTAGCTATCACTAATAATTAGCGCAACTAGTGCCTCCACTAAGTTTAAATAAAACACTCACCTCAAACAGGACGCAACCCTAAAACAATATGCTTCGGAAAACTCTCAGTCTCCAAATTCATAGAACACATGAACCACCATAACTGATCCCAACTCCAGCACTCGAATGACTAACACATTTTTCATGCACGATCATCCCACGAGAAAATACTTTCATAATTCTTCCGTGCCACATAGCAATAATTTGATTATCAGCAGTCTATCAATCAGGTGAGTACCGCAATACCAATGAACATCCATAAATCAAAACACAATGCACTTTTTGAAATGCGCACCCTTCTCAGGAATTACCAAGCAGTTATAACATTCATCTAAATATATAAAACTGACCATTCTGTCCAGAATTCGTGACCTTCACTTCAAGAATGAACTGACACCTTGTACATGTAAATCTTAATCCCGCACAACACACTACATCTATCATGCCATCATGTGACAAGCACAAGAATCTCATTATCACCTTTGAGTCACCAGCAATTTACATACCCGGTTAGTTAGAAACCTTCCTCTTGCTTCCTTCCAGGAGGAAATTACAATACACAACACGTTCCCTACACCGGTAGAAAATATCTGGTTTAAACCATGGTAGAAACTATCAAGAACACTTTGAAATCTATTTGCACCTAATCAAGCTATCAGAACTAAATTCCTCTAATTCGACCAAGCCACGCAGGTCATCAAACCCAAGAATATTGCCACAAAAATATCTGTAGAGCCTCACCACATCATAATTACCCTCAAGTTGACAATTCTCCTTGTCAGAACACTACTATCCTTACCCAAAGCTAACTACAAGACATCCTAACATAAAAAGACACTTCCCAAAGGCCCATAAGCCATTGTATTCTTCTTAAGTACCACAAAGTACCACAACTGAGACACCCACTCTAAAGGACCTTATGTGAATTTTAAAATTGTTTCTCTTTCCTTTTTATACTGAAATGTAGAATCCATAGGCATACAGACTTACCGCAAGTCCCGATACCATCCAATGTGAATAACCGATTCTAGCGATATACGAATCCGAAAAATTTTCAATTGCCACATATACATTTTGAATCCATTAGAACCCTCTCGAGAGTCACCCACTTTGCTCAAATTCAAATTGTACTGCCCAAACGGGACGAAAGACACATGCCCCCTTAGAACAACAACACCCAAAGAAGTAACCATGCCTTTACACCACCGATTAAATTCATACTCCATTCGTACTACATCCTTCACAATAACAACTCACTCATCCCATAATTTCAATATACTCATAAAGTGCAATATAACCTGTATCCAAGAATTTCCTTAATCGAGTCATCCTCGATCTCCACCTCTACAAGTCATAACTAACCCACAACTATGCCTCAGACCAAAACTAAAATTTAACATATATCCATGAAATTGAATTGTCAAAAGCAGGCTCCCCCACTTGGCTTAAAGCCATAGAACAAAACACTCGATAACTCACAACACCCATACTTTATTACTGCCATAATACTGCAGTCAGTTCAACGAAAATTCTTCTCAAGCTTTTGCAACACCCACAATAAAATACCTCAATCATCCGCTAAGTTCGCATTTGTTCTCATGACAATCAAGTCAAATTTCTCAACCAGATTCAAATTCAAATCTAAACACATACGCCCCACTGGTAGAAAATAAACTCTCCACTCAACATTATAAGTAACACACCTACGTAGATTACTCTGCAGGAGATAACCTACCTGCTTAGCCTCAAATTGTCATCTTGCTATACCCTTTCGCATCCACAATTACCGGGAATCACTTAATATTTCTGAGTTTGAACTGATCAACACGACATAAAAATATACTTCGCTCCACAATTAAACAGCATGACAGATCCCTCAATGCACTCACAACTCAAGACTGTACGTCACATCAAAACAGGAATCAAGTACCCAATAGAAGACTCTTGAGTCACAAGTAAACTTTATTTGTCTCATTCAGCCCATCTGAACACATCCCGCATTTACATCATACTCATCATATAGTCATTCAACCACCCATCAAGTCACAAATTTCACTCAAAGGGATACTACCGACGCACAAGTTCTCATATTCGAAACTACCGAGCTTAAGCTGTGGTCAAACTCTGGCCTCAAGTCCTCTAGACCGGCCCATCAACAAAACACAGAATACTCATCTCGAACCTCATTCATGGTATCACAAGCCAGCGATACACAACCAATACTGAGTGCTCACATGCGCACACGAATGCGTGGAAGGAATTCAAAGAGTTATGTTTCAACCTGAATCAATTCCACACGATAGAATACAAGAAAGTTAAATTTTCCTAAAGGTTCGGCAACCTCTTGAAGATAAGTACAGACGTCTCTGTACCGATCCGCAAGACTCTACTAAACCTGCTCATGACTCGTGACACCTATGTAACATAATCTCTGATACCAACTTGTCACGACTCAAAAATCTCACATGCAGTGATGGCGCCTATCTCAATACTAGGCAAGCCGACAACCTCAATAAGCCACATTCTCTCTTAAGTTTGAAAGCATAATACTTTAATTTCATATAAAATCACACATATTACTGATATAAAATGCATTCCCAAAACCTAGTGTCACTGAGTACATGAGTATCTAAGTGATAACAAAGTCTGACTAATAAAAACAATGTCTGAAAAATGTAGAACAGTACAACAACTGAAAAGAAGAGAGTCAAGGTCTGCAGACACCAAGCAGCTACCTCGATAGTCACTACAAATAAAGCTCCGAAAAATTAACATCCGACGTGTCCGGATGTACCTGGATTTGCACACGAGGTACAGGGTGTAGTATGAGAACAACCTACTCAGAAAGTAACAATAATAAATAAGGAACTGAAAGTAGTGATGAGCTTCACAGCTGAGTCCAATTACAGTACTTTCCAACGTAAGATTTAGGACATGCTTTCATGTTCAACATTTAGCACTCGGCATTACTTTCATATCAAGTTCGACTAAAAAAGAAGGTAATATATTTCAAAAATTTTCAACACAGTAATATTTGATAATTGAAGTGCAATAAGAATGTAATCATAAGCATCCTCCCAGGACCACGGTCACTCAGCCATTTCATTCTCTCATCACTCATCACTCTCACTTAGTAGATACCTACGCTCACTGAGGGTGTACAGACTCCGGAGGGGCTCCTTCAGCCTAAGCGCTATGATCTGCACGGACAACTCACGTACTACACGAACAACTCACATGCTATAATGTAAATATCTCGATCCGCACGGAGCACTCAGTACTGCACGGACCACTCACGTACTGCACGGACAACTCACATGCTATAGTATCAATATCTAGATCCGCACGGACAACTCACGTGTTGCACGGACAACTCACGTGCTATAGTATCAATATCTGGATCCGCACGGACAAATCACGTGATATAATATCTCCAGTCTCTCGGGCTCTCAATAATCATGAAAATTGGCCCAAAAATGATGATATGATGTATCAATAAATAGCAACAGAAACTGAGATATGATATGAAATGAATGAAACATGACTGAGTGTGAAATTACAATTTGAACATATAATTCAACCACAGAAATAACTCCAGTGGGTACCAATAATAATAACTTATTTCTAAGAATGATTTTTAATACGAGTCTCATATCAATTTTTTTCTCTAACACGTAGAGAATGTACAGATATCAACATATTATTCGACTTCACAGTTCCATGGAATTTGACCAAGTCATAATTCCTACGGTGCACGCCTACACGCCCATCACCTAGCATGTGCGTCACCTCGAAACCAATCACATAACACATAATTCGGGGTTTCATACCCTCAGGACTAAATTTAGAACAGTCACTTACCTCAAACCGTGTAATTCTCTATTCCTCTATGCCTTTGCCTCATGAATTGGTGTGATGACCCGATAGTTCATCTTATGTTTTAAAATTTAAATTATGTGATCTAAAGACTTAAAAATCTCATTTTTACCATCCTCGATTTACATGTACAGTCCGGGCGTGTTTCCGGAAAGCTTTTATGTTAAAAACTGATAAAAATAAGAATTTTGCCTTAAAAATTCATTTAAGTGGACTTTGGTCAACACTTTGAGTAAACGTAAATGGACCCGGATCTGTATTTTGACGGTGCCTGTGGGTCCAAATCATAATTTGGGACCTGGGCGTATGCCCAGAATCGAATTCGGAGGTTTCTAGCCCGAGTTATTAATTTTTTGTTGAAAATTTAAAGTTTGAAAGATTTAAGATATTTAAGAATCGACTGATGTTAGGATTTATTGATACCAGGTCCGTATTTTTGTTTGGGAGCCTGGTACAGGTCCATTATAATATTTATGACTTTTTGGTCAAATTTGGTGAGAAACGGAGTTGATTTGACATGATTCGGACGTTCGGTTGTGAAAATAGAAGTTTTAAAGTTTTCTTGAAAATTCTATTTGATTTGATGTGTGATTCGTAGTTCTAGACATTATTTTGGTGTTTTGATCTCGCGAGCGAGTTCGTATGATGTTTTAGGACTTGTGTGCATATTTGGTTCGGAGCCCCGAGGACTCGGGTGAGTTTCGGATAGGCTAAGGGGTGAATTGGACTTAGAAAAATCTGATGTTTTTGCTGCAGCTGGTTTTCTGGTATGTTGTGCTTCGCGATCGCGAAGGGGATCTGGGTTGGGGGAGGATTTTACACTATGCGAATGCGAGAGTATGGTCACGAACGTGGAGCAATAGGGGGTTTTCTCTATGCGAACGCAACCCGTCACACGCGAACACGTAGCTTTAGCCAGGCTAGGCAGGAGGCTTGAGGTTACACTACGCGAACGCGGGTCTTGTCTCGCGAACGCGGAGGTCAGGGGGGCTAAACCTTCGCAAAGCATGTAGCCTCTCGCGATCGTGTAAGCCTAACAGGCACTGCCCTTCGCGAACGCGTCAGGATTCACGCGAACGCGATGAATACCTGACCCCCAATCATTCAAAACAGATCCAAAACGGGATTTTTGCCATTCCTTCAAAATTTCAAAACCAGAAGACCTAGAGGCGATTTTCCTAAAAGATTTTCTTTCCCAGTTTGTTGGTAAGTGATTCAAGCCTACTTTCTTTCAATTACCCATTACTTTTCATGAGTTTTCAATCTAAAATCTAGGATTTTCATGGTATAAATTGGGGGTTTGGGTAGAATTAGGGATTTTCGTATAATTGGAATTTAGACCTAGAATTGAGGTCGGATTTCGAAACAAATTACATAATCGGGCTCGGGGGTGAATGGGTAAATGAATTTTTGTCCAAACCTCGGGTTTTGACCAAGCGGGCCCTGGGTCGTTTTTTAACTTTTGGGGGGAAAGTTTGGGAAATTTAAATTTATGCATTGTAATTGGATAGATACGAGTGGTTTGGAGGTAGTAACTAGAAGAAAAGCTGTGATTGGGTATTGAGTGGCCTTTGGAGCGAGGTAAGTGTTGTGTCTAACCTTGACTTGAGGGAATTAGGGGCCCTCAGACTATTTTCTATGTGAATTTCATGTGAGCGGCGTATATGTGAGGTGACAAGTACTTATGCGCCGCCGAATTATCTGTTTTTCCCTATTTCCCCATTCTTCTTGTGATGACCCAAAAGGTCATCTTATGTTTTAGAACTCGATTATGTGCTCTTAGGCCTTAAAAATCTCATTTTTACCCTTCTAGATTTTTGTGCGCAGTTCGGGCAAGATTCCGGAAAGCTTTTATGTTGAAAATTGATAAAAATAAGAATTTTTGCCTTAAAAGTTGATTTGTGTTGACTCTGGTCAATAATTTTGGTAAACGGGCCCGAATCCGTATTTTGACGATTCCGATGGGTCCGTATCGAATTATGGGACCTGGGTGTATGCCCGGAATCGAATTCGGAGGTCCCTAGCTCGAGTTATGAATTTTTGATAAAAATGAAAAGTCTGGAAATTTAATTATTTTTAAGAATTGGTTGATGTTTGTCCTTGTTGATACCGGGTCCATATTTTGGTTCCGGAGCCTGGTATAGGTCCAATATAATATTTATGACTTATTTGTAAAATTTGGTGAGAAACGGAGTTGGTTTGACGTGATTCGGACGTCCAGTTGAGAAAATAGAAATTTTAAAGTGTTCTTGAGAATTTCAGTTGATTTGGTGCTAAATTCGTAGTTCTAGGTATTATTTTGGCAATTGGATTGCGCGAGCAAGTTTGTATGATATTTTTAGACTTGTGTGCATGTTTGGTTTGGAGCCCCGAGGGCTCGGGTGAGTTTCAGATAGGCCACGAGATATTTTGGACTTGGGAAAATCTGGTTTTCTGCAGATTCTGGTGTTCTAGCATGTCCTTCTTCGCGTTCGCGAAGGTACTCACGCGAACGCGAAGAGTAAACTGGTGAGGCTGAAATTTCTTCTTCGCGAATGCAAAGGCCTAGTCGCGAACGCAAAGTGATGGGGGATTAACCCTTCGCAAACGCGAAGCACTTGGGGACCTGGGGGAGGGTTGGTCGTTCCTTCATCTCGAACGCGAGCCATGTATCGCGAACGCGAAGGCCAGGGGGGAGTAACCATCGCGAACGCCAGAAAGGTATCGCGAACGAGAAGGCTTGGCAGCCGATATTCTTCGTGAACGTGACAGTGGCCTCACGAACGCGATGCAGACTGTCGCCCAGTGAATAAAACAGAATCAAGAACAGGAATAAGCCATTTTTCCAACTTTCATAAAAACAAACGGGCTAGAGGCGATTTTCAAGAGTTAATTTCTTCCTCAAAGTATTGGTAAGTGATTCTAAATCATTTTCTTTCAATTACCCATTACATTTCATGAATTTTCAACCTAAAATCTAGAGTTTCATTGTAGAATTAGGGGTTTGGGTAGAAACTAGGAATTTCAGAAATTTGGGGATTTAGACCTCAATTTGAGGTCGGATTCCAAAACAAATTATATATCCGGGCTCGGGGGTGAATGGGTAAATGGATTTTGGTCCGAACCTCGGGTTTTTTGACCAAGTGGGCCCGGGGTCGATTTTTAACTTTTTGGACGAAAATTTAGAAAATTTAATTTATGCAATATAATTTATTCCTTTAGCAATATTTGATATTATTGAGTCATTTTTGAATAGATACGAGTGGTTTGGAGGTGAATTCTAGAGGAAAAGCTGTGATTGAGAATTAAGTGGCATTCGGAGCAAGGTAAGTGTTGTGTCTAACCTTGACTTGAGGGAATTAGGAACCTCAGATTATTTGCTATGTGAAATTCATGTGAGCGGCGTATATGTGAGGTGACGAGTACTTATGCGCCGCCAAATTTACCTATTTTCCCTGTTTTCTCCCTTTTTTCTTATATTGTCTCTTTCCTAGGCCTAATTACTACTTCTTCATACTAGTGTTGTTAAATTAATCGTTCGTATCATGTTTACGGATTTTCTGGTGATAATCGAGTATTTACTTCAAAGTTGAGATTGATATTATGGAACCAAATGTTGAAGTAAGGCCTGTACTTGTTATTCTATCTCCCTGTTATTATTTATGCATTGCATTATGGTAAGGGAGAGAAGTTGGTATCAATTTAAATATTTGGCGCCATCACGGTCCCGACGGTGGGAATTTCAGGTCGTGACAAGTTGGTATCAGAGCACTAGGTTACATAGGTCTCACGAGTCAAGAGCAAGCTTAGTAGGGTCTGAAGTATTGGTACAGAGACGTGTGTACTTATCTCTCAGAGGCTATGAAGTTTAGGAACAACATAACTTCTTTCATTATTTATCGTGCGGCATTGATTTTGCTTGAAACATATATCTCGTATTCCTTTTTATCCACTCGTGTATGACATTGAGCACTCGATATCAGTTGTGTGTCAACGGCGCAGATGGACTATGAGAGAGCCATAGATGCTCAAACATTGCTTCAACGTGTGGTTCCCATTGAAGATACGGGAACATTAAGACACCACCCAGTGAATCATGTGGGGAGGGGGGTGCAACAGACCTTGGCATCTGGTTAATTTATACGAGCTGTGAAGGTTAATATTATGGATTATCGGGCGTGTTGAACTATGACTTCGTGTCGAGTGGGGGAGTCCACTATCAATGGATGGATTGTAGGTTCATGTGTTATATCAGTTTTGGCCTGAAATATATATAGGTGGTACTGAAAGGTTCCCCAAAATTTACACATGTTTAAGGCCTGAGATTTTGTAGAGGATAAGGTTGGGACTTATGGTATGTCCGCCTACCTAATAATCCTATACTTCAGTACCAAAGGAGTTAGAGAAACAACTTTAAATTTACAGAAGGTCTACTCAGCGTGGACGTCATGGGTTCGGATTTTAGGGTGCTTCGGAGAAAGTATAGTGGTTGACGAGATTCTGGACTATGTGGTTCATGCCAAGATTTGTCTGTATGGAGCTCTACTTTTGTGATCGTTGTGTATAAATAGGGGTAAGGGTTACCTCTAAGAAGAATCGAAGAGTATGTTAAGAAATAGGTCAACTCAATAGTGTTAAGTCAACATAACAAAAGAAGAAATTGGCCTTGGGAGAGATAATTCTCCACATGTGTCCGTGGCAAGCCTATGAAGAGGGCAGACCAGCCAATACAACACTGCCCACTTGGCTCAGTTCTGAGAAATGCTTTTAAAAAAATTTGTTCATGGACTCTACGTAATGCGTGGCGCACAGTGTTTGAACGGTTACGTCAGGTCACTATGACGGTGTCATAATATGCCATCAGGTTCAATAAGTTAGCCTGTCATACTCCTACTTTGCTTCCTACAGCCAGAGAGCGAGTCCACAGACTCATTGAAGGACCCAATTATAATCATAAAATTTTGTTCGATTCGGGAGCTATAGGCTAATACTTCATTTCCGCTAGTGGTAGAAATTGCCAAGATAAGGAGACCAAGACATCTCGAAGTTCTGGGGAATTCAGTGGATTCTACTCTGTAGGTATAAAGCATTATGGTGGGGGCTCGAGTAGTCGGTCAGCCCAGTCCACACATCGGATTACCCGGGGTGCTCCAGTAAGTTCTTTTAATGCACCACCGACATGAGTTCCTACAAATGGTTATTTCAGTTATCTGGAACAGACTCAATATGAGCAACCAAACCCACAAAGGGGTTATTATGAATACGACGATACCAGGAACATAATGAGAAAATTATCCCAAACTTAGGAGAGATATATTTCATCAAATCACTCAGGCTATGTGCCCCAATTGCAGTTACTACACCACCCACACGATCAGTTAGGGGTAGAGGACAGGTGGGAAGAAGGTGTCTTAGAGGTGGAGACCCAGCCGTTGTTAAATTTGTTTTATGGTATGGTGGGGGTCGCTTCATCAGATGGTGTCGTTACAGGTACGACTTCAATTTAATATAAAGGAATAATTTCCTTAACTTGATTCGGTTCTGAGTATCAAAATGAGTCCTGCTATTGTGCTCCACTTATGAGTGAGATTCGTGATTCTGTAACCTACTTATGTGTTTATTCCTGTTGGGAGGTTCTATGGAGATAACTACGTCTATCATTCCATGTTGGTCACTAATAAGATCTGTGAGGCTAAAGATGGCTTTCTGTTACCTATTTCGGTAAGTTTTGATATAATTTTCGGATAATTAATTACAAATTGTGAATTATATGTCCTACCGGTGTGGGGTTCATTATGTGATGTGATTTGGTGTAACGGAAATTATTTAGGAGAAGAAAATGAAAATTTTTGATTGGCACGATGTGGATATTACTTGTGATTCAGAACTGAGGATGAGATCCTCGCAGTTTAATATAAATTGATATGTTTAAACCGGGCTACGAGCTACGGTGGAAGTTATATAAGGACGAGATCCTTGTGAGGAAAATTCTTGTGTTTAAGTTCTCCCTTGTGAAATTAAATTTTTACTATAGCAATAATAGGGAGTCATGCTTGTTAGGCTTATTTAAAAATTCTTGTATGAAATTCTCTGTGCATACTTGCCAAATTCGTGTTGTGATTATTGAGTTTTAACCCACGAGATAGGTGCCCGCCCAGGTGGTGTTAAATATGACTCGTTAATTCGGGTAAATAATTATGAGGTCTGGTTACCATCAGTTGAAGATTAGGGCATCTGATGTCCCTAAGACAGCTTTTCAGACTTGGTATGGGCATTACGAATTTTTAGTAATATCATTTGGGCTTACCAACGCCCCAGCAACACTTATGGATTTGATTAATCGGGAGTTCCATCCCTATTTGGATTATTTTGTGGTTATATTCATTGATGATATCTTGATTTACTCTAGCAGTCGAGAGGAGTATGGGCAGCATCTTCGGAGTGTGCTTCAAATTTTGAAGAATAATCAGTTATATGCCAAAATTTCAAAATGTGAGTTTTGGTTAGACTCAGTTGCCTTTTTGGGGCATGTTGTATCGGCAGAAGGCATAAAGGTGGATCCTAAGAAGATTGAGGCTGTTCAGAATTGGCCTAGACCTACTTCAGTTACAGAGATCCGGAGTTTCCTGGGTTTAGCAAGTTATTATCGTCGGTTCGTGGAAGGGTTTTCATCAATAGCAAGCCCATTGACCAGACTGACCCAGAAAGGTGTCCCGTTCAGGTGGTCAGACGAGTGTGAGGCGAGCTTCCAGAAACTCAAGACAGCTTTGACTACGGCACTAGTATTAGTGTTACCCACAGGTTCAGGATCTTATACTGTATATTGTGACGCATCTCGTATTGGTTTGGGTGCGGTATTGATGCAGGGTGGCAAAGTTATTGCATATGCTTCGCGGCAACTGAAGGTTCACGAGAAGAATTACCATGTTCATGATCTAGAGCTGGCAGCCATTGTTCACGCGCTGAAGATTTGGAGGCACTATCTTTACGGCGTGCCATGTGAGGTATTCACTGATCATCATAGCCTACAGTATTTGTTCAAATAAAAAGATCTTAATTTGAGGCAGAGAAGATGATTGGAGTTGTTGAAAGACTATGATATCACCATTTTTGTATCACCCTGGAAAGGCCAATGTGGTGGCCGATGCTTTGAGTAGAAAGGTTGTGAGTATAGGCAGCCTTGCGTATAATCCAGTTGGTGAGAGGCCGTTAGCTATAGAGGTTTAGACTTTGGCTAATCAGTTTGTGAGGGTTAGATGTTTCAGAATCCAGTCGAGTTGTAGCTTGCACAGTCGCTCGTTCTTCTTTATAAGAGCGCATCAGAGAGAGATAGTATGATGATCCTCATTTACTTGTCCTTAAGGACATGGTGCGGCATGATGATGCCAAACAGGTTGTTGTGGGGGGAAGATGGAGTTCTGCGAATGCAGGGTTATATTTGTGTGCCTAATGTGGATGGGCTTCGTGAATTAATTCTAGAAGAGGCCCACAGTTCCAGGTATTCTATTCATCCAGGTGCCGCCAAAATGTATCAAGATTTATGACAACATTATTGGTGGGGTAGAATGAAGAAGGATATAGTTGCGTATGTAGCTCAGTTTTTAAATTATCAGCAAGTCAAGTACGAGCATCAGAGACCTGGTTGTTTGCTTCAGAAGTTAGAAATTCCTGAGTGGAAGTGGGAGCGTATCACTATGGATTTTGTTGTTGGGCTCCCACGGACTCAGAGAAAATTTGACGCAGTTTGGGTCATTATGGACAGGTTGACCAAGTCATCACATTTCATTCTAGTGGCAGTTACCTATTCTTCAGAGCAGTTAGCTGAAATTTACATTCGTGAGATTGTCCGCCTTCACGGTGTGCCCATGTCTATCATTTCTGATCGAGGTACGCAGTTCACTTCACACTTATGGAGGGCTGCACAGCGTGAGTTGGACACGCAGGTTGAGTTGAGTACAACATTTCATCCACAGACAGATGGACAGTCAGAACGCACTATTCAGATATTGGAATATATGCTTCGCGCTTGTGTTACAGACTTTGGAGGTTCTTGGGATCAATTCTTGCCACTTGCGGAGGTTGCTTATAATAATAGCTACCAGTCGAGCATTCAGATGGCTCCATATGAGGTATTATATGGAAGGCGATGTCGTTCGCCAGTTGGATGGTTTGAACCGAGAGAGGCTCAGTTGTTAGGTACCGATTTGCTACAGGATGCCTTGGATAAGGTCAAGGTTATTCAAGATCGACTTCGCACAGCTCAGTCTAGGCAAAAGAGTTATGCCGACCGTAAAGTTCGTGATATTGCATTCATGGTTGGAGAAAGAGTATTGCTTTGGGTTTCACCTATCAAATGTGTAATAAGGTTCGGAAAGAAGGGCAAGTTGAGCCCTAGGTATATAGGACCCTTTGAAATTCTTGAAAGGGTGTGGGAAGTAGACTACAAGTTTGCATTACCACCTAGTTTATCAGCAATCATCCGGTGTTTCATGTATCCATGCTTCGGAAATATCATGGTGATCCGTCCCATGTGTTAGATTTCAGCTCAGTTCAATTGGACAAAGATTTGACTTATTAGGAGCAGCCGGTAGCTATTCTAGATCGGCAAGTTCGCCAGTTGAGATCAAAGAGTTACCCCTCAGTTCAAGTGCAGTGGAGAGGTCAGCCTGTTGAGGCAACTACTTTGGAGTCTGAGTCCGATATGCGGAGTAGATATCCCCACCTTTTCACCAGCCCAGATACTTTTCTATGTCCGTTCGAGGACGAACGGTTGTTTTAGAGGTGGAGAATGTGTTGGCCCAAAAGGTCATATTATGTTTTAGAACTCGATTTTGCGCTCTTAAGCCTTAAAAATCTCATTTTTACCCTCCTAGATTTGTGTGCGCAGTCCAGGCGTGTTATCGGAAAGCTTTTATGTTGAAAATAGATGAAAATAAGAATTTTTGACTTAAGAGTTAATTTTTGTTGTCTTCGGTCAACATTTTTGGTAAACAGGCCCGGATCCATGTTTTGACGATCCCGGTGGGTCCGTATCGAATTATGGGACCTGGGCGTATGCCCGAAATCGAATTCGGAGGTCCCTAGCTCGAGTTATAAAATTTTGATGAAAATTAAATGTCTGAAAATTTAATTATCTTTAAGAATTGGTTGATGTTTGGCCTTGTTGATACCGGGTTCGTATTTTGGTTCCGGAGCCCGGTATAGGTCCAATATAATATTTATGACTTATATGTGAAATTTGGTGAGAAACGGAGTTGGTTTGACATGATTCGGACGTCCAGTTGAGAAAATAGAAATTTTAGAGTGTTCTTGAGAATTTCATTTGATTTGGTGCTAAATTCATAGTTCGAGGTGTTATTTTGGCGATTGGATTGCGCGAGCAAGTTCTTATGATGTTTTTAGACTTGTGTGCATGTTTGGTTTGGAGCCCCGAGGGCTCGGGTGAGTTTTGGATAGGCCACGGGATGCTTTGGACTTGGGAAAATCTGATTTTCTGCAGATTCTGGTGTTCTGGCATATCCTTCTTCGCGTTCGCGAAGGTACTCACGCGAACGCGAAGAGTAAACTGGTGAGGCTGAAATTTCTTCTTCGCGAACGCAAAGGCCTGATCACGAACACGAAGTGATGGGGGGTTTACCCTTCACGAACGCGACCCGCTCATCACGAACGCAAAGCACATGGGGACCTGGGGAGGGTTGGTCGTTCCTTCATCGCGAATGCGAGCCATGTCTCGCGAACGCGAAGGCCAGGGGGGAGTAACCATCGCGAACGCGAGAAAGGTATCGTGAACGAGAAGGCTTGGCAGCCGATACTCTTCGCGAACGTGACAGTGGCCTCGCGAACGCGATGCACACTGTCTCCTAGTGCATAAAACAGAATCAAGAACGGGAATAAGCCATTTTTCCAACTTTCATAAAAACAAATGGGCTAGAGGCGATTTTCAAAAGTTAATTTCTTCCCCAAAGTATTGGTAAGTGAATCTAAACTATTTTCTTTAAATTACCCATTACATTTCATGAGTTTTCAACCTAAAATCTAGAGTTTCATGGTAGAATTAGGGGTTTGGGTAGAAACTAGGGATTTTGGAAATTTGGGGATTTAGACCTCAATTTGAGGTCGGATTCCAAAACTAATTATATATCCGGGCTCGGGGGTGAATGTGTAAATAGACTTTGGTCCGAACATCGGATTTTGACCAAGCGGGCCCGGGGGTCAATTTTTGACTTTTTGGAGAAAAATATGAGAAATTATTTGTGCAATATAATTGATTCCTTTAGAAATATTTGATATTATTGAGTCATTTTTGAATAGATACGAGTGGTTTGGAGGTGAATTCTAGAGGAAAAACTTTGATTGATAATTAAGTGGCATTCGGAGCAAGGTAAGTGTTGTGTCTAACCCTGACTTGAGGGGATTAGGAACCTCAGATTATTTGCTATGTAAAATTCATGTGAACGGCGTATATGTGAGGTGATGAGTACTTATGCGCCACCAAATTCACCTGTTTTCCCTGTTTTCTCCCATTTTTCTTATATTGTCTCTTTCCTAGGCCTAATTACTACTTCTTCATACTAGTGTTGTTAAATTGATCGTTCTTATCATGTTTACGGATTTTCTAGTGATAATCGAGTATTTACTTCAAAATTGAGATTGATATTGTGGAACTAAATATTGAAGTAAGGCTTGTACTTGTTATTCTATCTCCCTGTTATTATTTATGCATTGTATTATGGTAAGGGAGAGTGTTAATGCACGAAGGGTGATGCCATGCCATATTGTGAGTGTTAATGCACGAAGGGTGATGTCGTGTCATATTGTGAGTGTTAATGCACGAAGGGTGATGCCGTGCCATGATATGAGAGTTAATGCACGAAGTGTGATGCCATGCCATTTCTATTGTTTTTATGGTGAGATTGAGTGTTAATGCACGAAGGGTGATGCCGTGCCATATTATGAGTGTTAATGCACGAAGGGTGATGTCGTGCCATATTATGAGTGTTAATGTACGGAGGGTGATGTCGTGTCATCTTGTGAGTATTAATGCACGAAGGGTGATGTCGTGCCATGATATGAGAGTTAATACTCGAAGGGTGATGTCATGTCATTTCTATTGTTTTTATAGTGAGATTGAGAGTAAAAGCACGAAGGGTGATGTCGTGCATTTTTCCTTTACTGTATTCGTTGTTTCTGTCGATTCATAGTATATTGGTTATTTCAGTTATCATTCTGTTGTCGTTCTTTATCTCGTATTTCCCCCAACATGTTTCCCCCTCCCGACATGTCCTGTTTAGCTCTTCATTACTGTTATTTGTATATACACTATTAAATTGTACAAGTCAATTTGTAGGTGCTTTGCCTCAGCCTCGTCACTACTTCGTCGAGGTTAGGCTCGGCACTTACCAGTACATGGGGTCGGTTGTACTGATACTGCACTCTGCACTTTCTGTGCATATTTTGGTACCGGCTCGGGTTGATCGAGATTTTTCTATTGGACAGCTATCCGGAGACTCAAGGTAGATCTGTCAGCATTCACAAGCCCGTCTAACTTTTCTGTTATACTGTTTCTTTCATTCAGACAGTTGTATTTCTTTTCGACTATTACTTGTAGTGAATTCTAGAATGCTCGTGAATTGTGACTCAAGATCCGGGTGGTAGTAATTAATGCAGTTTCATTATATTATTCCGCACTCACCATGATTCATCTTAGCTAATTGATGTTATTTACTGAATGGAATAAGGATGGGTTTAAATGATTCTCTAATGTTGGCTTTCCTAGCAAGTGAAATGTTAGGCACCATCGCGGTCCCGACGATGGGAATTCCGGGTCGTGACACTTCTTATATTATCTCTTTCCCTGTCTTAGTTTTTATATGCTCTAAATGTGTTTACATGCCAAATTGCTATTTGTAGTCATTGTTTTCTCCTGTTCAGAATATTAGTTCTTTTCATGATTTAATAATCTCACACTATTTGCTCAAGTTGGTTTATCTGTACCTTGTAGTTGTATATTCTGGATTGGTCTCGCTGTGTAGTATTACTTATTCGGATTATCATATTGTACAAGGTTTCCTATTTGTTTTGGTTGGTGTTTAAGTATTGTGAAGGGTTTCCGTGATTTGAATTGTGAATTTACTGTGTATACTGAGCACTTGATGTTGATATGGTGGATCGGGTTGCACGTCGCAACATGTGGAATAAGGGTGATATATTGAGGTGGAATAAGGATGAATCGATAATGTACGGTAGGATCGGGTTGCACACCACAACAGATGTAATAAGGGTGGATTGTTTGATGGCATAAAGGTGAACTATGATTGTGTTATTATGATATGGTGGGATCGGGTTGCACGCCGCAATACTTTTATTTATATTCACTGTTGTTTATGCTATTATGAGGAAATAAGGGAGGAATATGAGATGTACGGTGGGATCGGGTTGTGCGCCGCAACAACCTATATGTTTTTATTTCTTGAGCTGTGTTGGTTTCCTTTTGGTATTTGTATCTGAATTATTAAAGGTTGGTGATTCTGGACGACACTGGTTTATTCTTGAGGTTGTGGTTATTATTTTCAGTTAGCTATTTATTTCTGCTCAGTATGCCCATTTTCTGTCATTATTATATATTGCGTTCAAGTTGTAGTGTAGGTGACTCGCCTTAGCCTCGTCACTACTTCGTTGAGGTTAGGCTCGGCACTTACAAATACATGGGATCAGTAGTACTGATACTATACTCTACACACTGTGCAGATTTTGGAGACGGTCCCAGCGGCGGCTACTAGAGAGCTCGAATTGGATAGCCTGCGGAGACTTGAGGTACAGTTGCTCAGTGCCCGCAACTCCTAAAGTCCCCGTCTTTATTTTTATTTAGCTGTGTATTTTCATTCAGACAGCTTCGTATTTATTTCAGACCCTTGTATATAATACTCTAGAAGCTCGTGCACTTGTGATACCGGGTTCAGGGATTTGTAGCAGATGTTTTTTTTATGGTTTTAGCTTTCGTATTTATATTTGGATTATTGCAGTTAAATCAGTTCTTCTTTATTAATTAAATTTAAATTATTAAAAAGGATAAATTGTTCTAACGTTGGCTTGCCTATGAAGTGAAATGTTAGGCACCATCACAGTCCCGATGGTGGGAATTTCGGGTCGTGACAGTTGGTATCAGAGCACTAGGTTACATAGGTCTCACGAGTCACGAGTAAACTTAGTAGAGTCTGAAGGATCGGTACAGAGATTTTTGTACTTATCTTCCGGAGGCTATGGAGTTAGGAACAATTTCACTTCTATTCTTCTTTGTCGTGCGACTTTATTCTATCATTGCTGATTGGACCCTTCTGTTCTGTTCTCTCGCAGATGGCGAGAATGCGTACCGTCGCTTCAACTGAGCAGCAGCCAGAGCCCCCAGTGGTAGCTCCTACGAAGGGCAGAGGTCGAGGCCGAGGTCATGCCAGAGGCCGAGGCAGGGTCGTACCGTTGTTATTTTAAATAACAACCAAGTGAAATATAACCCACATTAAAAACTTTTAAAACATTTACATCAATCCAAGATTTTGGATAAAATCATACAAAATCATTCTGTTTGCTTTAAGTCATTGAAATAACTTTCAGCTCCTTAGGCCTAAACATATGAAAATCATCCTTACCTTTCAGTGGGATTACTATACCATCACCGACATAAGAAGGTCAACTAGGTTATGTACCTAGCGGCAAGTATCATATACCCTACTTACTCAGGTCGTCTCATCGTAGTGTCGTATGAATCTACTCATCCATGCTAATAAGAGCACAAAATAGTACCCTCTCGAGGGAGAGCACTCTGTTGTAGTCTATAGCACAAAGTGGCCATCTACGCCTACATCGACACGTGTAGTTTCATGACAACGAACACGATATATCCGAAGCCAATCTCGGTGAACACAAGTAACTCCCAAAATAGTTGATACTTCAAAAATAGATTCATAGCATAGTAGCCCTAGAGGATCTATTTTTATCAAATCATAGCATTTATAGAAAATCTAAATCATTTGACCAAAATTTAAATAAATAACCTTTTACATGCTGAAGCCTTTAGCAATTTAACATCGATCTTTAAAAAAATACCACAAGTGTTATTTTGCTCATCAATTTCCAAAAGAAATACTTTCCATGAAAACTTATCTTTAGCACTCAAATATGTATGCTCTTGTCAATACGTAAGTTTTGATAAAAATTTATAACATTTACCTTAAGTGTCATTTTGCCAACAAGATTATAAAATTTTATAAAATAGCATAACACTACATATGCAACATAATATTTTAATACATGGATAGATCCATACTTGTTTGTCCCCACAAGCACGAAAGCACATTTGCGAACAACTTAAATATTAACTCTAAACAAGCTTTTAGAGAAAGTCCATCAATAAGAGTAAGTTTTAATCAACTTACCTCGCTTTCGCTTTATTAACATTCACAAGCCTTCAATCCTCCTCCATCATTCCAATGTTGATTAAAATGCTCAACATCACCGACAAGTCTATATCTACAATTATATATCCTAATTACATCACAATATGACCTAATATATTGATCAATATTCATATATGGCTCATAAGTTGGCTACAAGCCTCCAACAACTCAAATCGCCAAATAGATTTACATGCTAGACCATTCAACTTCATTCTTATGTTTTAATACCCATTCGAAGTCATTAATCATACTGCATCAATTGTCCAATACCACCAAGTTACTATTCATCATCTTCCATAATCAACACTTGCAAAATATATAATTCGGGTGATTACTTAGTTGATCACTTCCATCTTTTTCTAACAAATAATTCCATAGGTTCATTATATTCATAAATTTCATCGCCAAGATTACCATTCATCTTCTCTCTTATTTTCTCAAAAGTACTATTCATGCCATGAACTAGAGTTTTATAATCCAATCTTTCAACCATTAAAAGTTATAACAAGTGCTTCAAATACTTCTAACTACTCATAATAAATGAGTTTGAAGCATTGGAATTGCCTCTAGTAGATCAATCTTGAAAAATCAAAACTTTGGTGATTTTTGTGTTCTTGGAGATTTGATGATGAAATCTAGTATTTGGATATAAGAATGATGTTAGAACTCATGTATATTGAGTAAGAATCAACCCAAAATATCATCAACAACTTACCTTAGTTTATTGGACTTGATTTGAGCTCAAAATCATTTCTTCACCTCAAGAACCCTAACCCCCAATACACAAAATACTCTCTTCCCCTGATTTTGTATTTATAGGCCCAGATTTCTGGTTTTCGGACGCGACCTCGGATGCTTTGCATCCCTAGTTCACTTCTCTTCGAAGCTCAGATGCGAACCCGGATGCTACGGCAATACTTCACAGCCAGCCTTTCTTTCGGGCGCGGCCTCGGATGCTTCGCTTCCCCAGTTCACTCCTCTGCCAGCCTTTGGTAATTTGGTCATAATTTCTTGTGGAATATCCCAATGAAGAACGGTTTGAAGCGGTAAAAACTAGACTCAAAGATCTTTCATTTTATAGGTTTTCCATCACATAAATCCTATATATATATATATATATATATATATATATATATATATATATATATATATATATATGCTCGTCCAAATTTAGGTCTTGTTTGTACTCATTTGGAACTTTAGTCTATCGTGTAATTTCTAACTTGATTTGTCCCAAGGGCTCTCCTTATGCCCTATATCACTTCAAATACACCTCGTACACTTATTATCGTATCCAATTAATATCCATCATATTAATAGTCCTCGTCTACACACAAAATAATGTAATTAGCGCACATCAATTTCTTAATAGCGCTTAAGTATTTCAAAATTTTCGGGGGTGCTACATTCTCCCCCACTATAGAAAATTCGTCCTTGAATGTTTTACAAGTAACTTCTAAGCATAGAGTTACCATCCCTTTATCTCCAACCACCATGCATATACACCTATTGACTTTATGGGTCTTATACTTTCTTTCCAAAATCTCAACTTACTTATGGCCCTCAAAATTTGGCTATCTTTATAAATTCATAAAAATTTCGGTAGAGTTTCCCTTATAACTAGGACTATCCAAAATTTTAACCTGTCCAGAACAAGCCCCCACACGGGCGCCAATAATAATATAGCTCAACAACTAGCAATATAGAACATGATAAACTATTTAGGCCCCACACGACCTTACATATACCATAAGTGCATCAAATATATACTTTTGTACTTACATACCTGCATACTGCTCAATATTAATAATCGCGACTTGACATTGTACCCATATCACTACTAAACATATGTATAGTCTTTCATCTTGAATACGTCAACTTGTACATGAAAAGTATCTTCAAGTAAACCAAAATCTCTCTATGATTGGTACTTTTACAAATTTCACCCTTTTTGTTTTTTGAATAATATAGAATGGCACATTTCCATGCTGCCTAAATTCTCAGCTTTCTCGAAGCTATGGCACATGCTTGGTGAGAGTGAGGTTATATTGCCCACTTGGTACCTGTAAACTTATCCATTCCGACTCATAGTCTCAAAATTTTCTTATAACCAATACTTTCAAATTAGTTTGTTGTCATTTATGAATCCTGTTTCCAAGAAAGGTTTTCCCGCTTAAGACTTTTAATATTCTCTAATCATCAGAACTATTTTGGAATGTTCTTTTATTCCTTCCAAAGATTAATAAGATATTTGTCTCAGACTTATCCATCATATGATAATTTCATACCCCCACCTCCGCTCATACCTTTAGAGCTCATGTTAGATTCATAACTTGATAACTATTGCTACCAACAAATTTGCTCTAAAAATAACTCAACTCACTTCGTTCGATTTCATGACACTAGTTTGCCACCTACTCACGGACATCCGTGTTCCAGTTTTATTTCTAAACTTTTACTAGTTCCTTGACACCATTGAGTATCTTGTGATATGTTTCTACCAAAAACATGGGATTGCATTTATTTCCATAGACATGCTACTGTAGCCCTTAAGCTTTCAACAGTCGAGAGTCATCGTTATCATGATGGTACTTGCACCCTTTTAATATTAGTCCTCTTCTTTGAACCCATGCCCTTTACTGGCATACTTTATTTTTGTATAGAAGAGTTTCTTCTCATTCAATAATACGCATTACATTACCCTTTTCTATTTCATCTTGTTCTAAGTGTGCACATATTAAAATACCCTCTTATTCTACTTAATCCCACGTACAATTTAAAGTACTTCCTTGCTCTCCGCCAATACTTGAATTTAATTCAAATCGCATATGTCCCCAAAGTTGTAGGAATACATTCGAGTTGCCCATAAAATCTTTGACTATCAGACATAACTTTTAACATTCCTGATGCAGAACATCGTAAATATTACTTGTAATGAGTCTTTGATTCTCTACAAATACTTTAGGGTAATTTTACTCTTTCCATCATGAAGTTACCGAAGGTTTTCTCTTCATCTTGGCTCTAGTAAATAAAATATCTTATTTCTTAAACCATTACCTTTAAGGTGAATCTTTTCTGTTCTGATGCTCCCCCACTTAAGAGTAAACCCAATTGAAACTCTTACTTGCCACTCGAAGTCATTATTAAACTTCTATCTCACATAAAAATTTTCACAATATATACCATCTTCACAATGCTAAATGTAAGAATTACACATTCTATCTTTATGCCACCATCATGTTCTCAAGTAAGAATTACACATTTTATCTCTATGTCATCCTCATGTTCTCAAACTGCATATATATATGAGATTCCGTAGTATATCTCTGAAATTATATTTCTTGCTATTAAGTCCTTTCATAAAACTTTATTTTGATGGTATCCCACCGAGTAGGCTAATACTTATGATAAAGATGTCATGCCTGTAGGGTCTTATTACCTCAAGTCTTCATCATAATGCGAACTCTTTTGGCCAAAGCTAGTACCACATATTTACATCAACATGTTTCATATGATTAATATATACTTGCATATTTTCCCATTCTTCATGGTATCGTTGACCTCGTTCATACACATTCATGTAGGAATTTATGACACATTATCATGTAGTCTTAGAATTCTTGTAACTTTTCAATCTCCAAATCCGTACCATATCTGTTTTCAATCTTTGTTTTGAGCCTTACATCGTACACCTTATATGTATAACTTTCCAACAACTTTAACTTAGCCCATGAGACATTTCAATATTTATTCTTCTTGAATCATAAGTTTTCGTTCACTGACAAGTTAAATGCTCTTTCAATATCGGACACACATAGAGTTGCTTTGAGATCATTCTTGGAAATTCTCAAATTTTCATCCTTTTAACAGAATAAAAGAAGACATACCTCGATTAGAAAAACTCAAATTATCATTCCACGTCATTTTTCCCCTTCTCTAACAACATATATTGCTTCTTATAACCTCCAAAATTATGCATTTGGTGCATCTCATGCCTTAATATTTTTATGCTTACCCATTTAAGTTCATATACTTTATCCTCACATACCTTGGTATGCATAATTAGAGATTGACTTTTATTTGTATCACATTCATCATCTGGAGGAACTCAAGGTTATCATGCCCATCTTTTACATATGGCATGCTTCATCTATCCTCAACTCGTACTTACATGTGGTAATTTATTTCTTGTGTGCCACTTCTATTACATATGACACCGTCATGACGATAACCTATCATGATTAGGGGAAACCCAACGTCAAGTACAAATAAGGGTCATCTCTCTCGTCTTGTAACATTCTTTTTTCAGATGATCAAGAAGTCCCTTTTTTGGGAAGGTGTCTTTGGAAATCAACTATTTCAAAATTGTTTGGGGTGCTACACCTACGGAGGTAAATTGGGGTTGTGACAAGTTGGTTTCAGAGCTCTAGGTTCATAGCTGTTATGAGTCATAAGCAGGTTTAGTAGAGTCTTGCAGATCGGTACGGAGACGTCTGTACTTATCTTCGAGAGGCTACAGAACTATTAGGAAAATTTCACTTCCTTGATTCCTTATCGTGCGAATTGGTTTATTACAAAAATAAACCTTTGACTTTCTTTTCTCTCACAGATGGTGAGGACATCCACCGCAGGATCCGACGATCATACACCTGTGCCCCTTGCTAGAGCCGTGAGAGGCCAGGGCTGGGGCCGGAGCAGAGGCCGAGGACGAGCACGTGTTGTAGCCAGAGCACCTGCCTGAGCTGCGACAGAGGAGCCAACAGTTGCTCCAGTCGGGGGTCAAACACCCGAGGCACCTATTACTGCCCTAGCACTTCAGGAGACCCTCGCACAGTTCCTGAGCATGTTCATCACCTTAGCTCAGGCAGGGTAGATCCCACTTGCACTAGCCACATCTCAGGCTGGGGGAGGAGCACAGACTCCTGCAGCTCATACCCCAAACCATCGGGTTTAGGTTGATCAGGTCCTAGAGGTTATATCGGTACAACCTGTTGCTCCAGTTCAGCCCATGGTTAGGGAAGCGGCATCTGAGGAGGAGCAACTTAGTCTCGAGAGGTTCAAGAAGTACCACCCTCCTACTTTCAGTGGCTTGGCTTTAGAGGATGCGTATGGGTTTCTTGAGGAGTGTCACCGCATTCTTCGTACTATGGGCATTGTGGAGATGAGTGTGGTTGCCGTTACTACATTCCAACTGAAGGGAGCGTCATATCAGTGGTGGCGGGCATACGAGATGGGTAGCCCATCCGGGGCAGCTTCACTTACATGGGACCGGTTTTCATAGTTTTTCTTGAGAGAGTTTGTTCCTCAAACCCTTCGGGATTCTTGGCACGCAGAGTTTGAGCGGTTACGCCAGGGTACTATGTCAATGTCGGAGTATGCCGTCCGTTTTAGAGATTTGTCCAAGCATGCACCAGCCTTGGTTGCCACAGTCAGGGAGCGAGTTTGTCGATTCTACGAGGGGCTCAACCAGAGTATTAGATACAACATGGATAGGAAGCTGGAGTCAGACACTCCGTATAAGTAGGTGGTTGAGATTACACAGAGATTGAAGGGTATGCAAGACCGGGATAGAGATGATAGGGAGGCACAAGAGGATTTAGTGGTGGTCATGATGTAGCTTTAGCCCGGCATGGTAGGGGCTATGTGAGTCGTCCAGTCCACTCAGCACTTCCAGCTTCTAGTGGTGCTCCGGCTGTTCAGAGATCTCAGGTTGCACACTTTGCTCAGCCACATTCTAGTGCACCTCCTACACAAGGTGTCTTCAGCAGTCAGTTTAGTCAACCAGGCTAGAGCCAGTTGCAGCCACCATGCCCACCGAGAGCTTGTTTTGAGTGCGAATATATTTGCCACATGGTTAGAGACTACCCCAAACTCAGTAGGGGTGCACCTTCCCTGAGTACCCCCAGGCTCTACGGATCCAGTCAGGTCCGCAGACTTCTCAGGATATGGTTGCTGACCTAGTTGCCACTCCACCCGTACAGCCATCTAGGGGCAGGGGACGGGAGGGTAGAGGTCGTCGTAGAGGGGGAGGCCTGGCCAGATTCTATGCTCTTCCAAGTAGGACAGAGGCAGTTGCTTCAGACTCAGTCATTTTAGGTATGGTTCCGGTTTGACATAGAGATACATCAGTCTTATTTGATATGGGATCCACTTATTCATATGTGTCATCTTACTTTGCTCCGTATTTTGATGTGTCTCGTGATTCCTTGAGTTCTCCTATTTATGTGTCTACACCTGTGGGAGATTCCAAATGTATTTTGAGCAGATCTTCCAGGCATGCCGCCTGACAAGGATATAGATTGTGGTATTAACTTGTTGCTAGGCACTCAGTCCATTTCTATTCCACCATATTGTATGGCCTCAGCGGAGCTGAAGGAGTTAAAGGAACAGTTACAAGAGTTGCTTGATAAGGGGCTCATTCGGCCCAGTGTGTCGTTGTGGGGTGCTCCGGTCTTGTTTGTGAAAAAGAATGATGGTTCTATGCACATGTGTATTGATTATCATCAGTAGAACAAGGTTACAGTGAAGAACATGTATCCATTGTCGCGCGTTGATGACCTATTTGATCGGCTACATGGTACCAAAGTATTCTCCAAGATTGATTTTCGGTCAGGATATCATCAATTGAAGATTCGGGATTCGGATATTCCGAAGACTGCCTTTAGGAGTCGGTATGGTCACTACGAGTTCCTCGTGATGTCATTTGGGCTGGCCAATGCCCCAACAGTATTTATACACACTAGGGTTAGGTCACAACCCTAGTGAAAATCTAGCTACTCATGCTTGAAATCGAAGAAAAAGAAGAAGAAATAATAATAAAACTCATATTGCAAGATTAAAATGATAAAATCTATGTTAAAATAGCTCAAAATATGAAAAACTACTAAAAGAGGTAAAGAGAAACGGTTACTATAGCTGCGGATGTCAAAAGTTGACCTAAAATTATGAAACTTATCTATTTATAATGGGCTGGAAATTTCGGACAAAATGCCCTTCGGGAGGTTCTGCGGCCGCACAATTGCATGTGCGGTCCGCAGATTTCTTCAACTTGTAGGAACTGGAGGTCTGCGGCCGCATAATTCTGATCTGCGGCCGTGAGGCCTTCTTTCTGTTGTCCGCAGAATTGTAACTGTGGTCGCATCTTGCTCTTCTGCGGTCCGCAAAATTACATCTGCGGCTGCGTAGCACTTCTTCTGCTGCCGCACAATTCCTGTGCACACCGCACTTCTGGGAGACTTGGAATGCACATTCTCTGAACATTTGTACCTAGCCATCTTCTGCGGCCGCACAATTCATGTGTGGAACGCACTTTGCACAAAGATGCGCTGCCTTTTCCTTCATCGTCTGCGGCCGCAAATGATATTCTACGGTCCGCATTTCTGAGCTTCTATGTCTTTTATGGCCTTGATTATAGATTACTCCTTTTTGAGTTGGATTTCATCTCGGGAGTCCATCTTCCATTATTCTTGCAATTTAGCACGTTTTATCAGTTTTCGAAAACACAATTAAATGCTTTTCGACTGAAACAAAAGCTAAAAAGCGCTAATAAGTAGTCAAAATCCCCACTTATGAACTCCCCCAAACTTAAGTTTTTGCTTGTTCTCAAGCAAATAAATTAGTTCCTACCTCCACAAGTTAAGGGCCATTCCAGCTAATCAAAGGTGAGTTATTCACACATCAATTGGGACGAACAATTACCCACACCACTTATGAATTATCAACAAGGCAACAAGTTAAACTTTTATGCACAAATAGGTCTATTGTGACACTTGAGCATCAAGAGTTGACTTTACTCATCAAGGAAGCTCGCTCTTTCATGTAGGTCATTGTGGATCCCAAACTCCTCCTCCTAAACTCTCCATTTTCCTATCTTGCTTAAGAATTTTAGCACTCAATCCAAAGAGTTTCGAAAGGTTCACTCATCTTTTTCAAAATAATGTCGCAAGAACGACTTTAAGTACCATAGGCTTGCCCCTTATGTAGATCACCACTACTGTAAGCTCACTCGGCTTGAAATAACTTAGGGCTTTTCGGAATGCAATGAAGGATTTTGGACTAAGGTTAGATATGCTATAATAGAGCGGGTTCATCTTTCCTTAAGCACTCCATTTTCTATTCTCGGCTCATGCTTTGCCAATTCTTTGAGGCATTTTTCTTTTCCTTGGGCGAAACTAGAGAGACATAACATCACTCTTTCTTGATTATGACATTCATTTTCTCCCCCTTTGATTTCTCCATGCTTTGCAATATTACTTTCTTTGAATCCCTTCAACTTTTCCACTTATTCACTTTTTTTTTGTACTTTTCTTTTTTCTCTTTCCTTTTCATCATTTCTTTTCTCTTTTTGTGCCTTGATACCATTTCCAAGTTCCTCGTCTCTCCCCAAAACTTATGTTTTTAAACCAATTGTTTCACAAAAGTGTTAAGGAAAGCTTGGGTGCCAAGAGAGGGTCACAAGAAAACGGGTAAAGGCTTGTGACATGGTTATCAAATGAGAAAGGTTTGAGGCTCAAATGGGTTGACTAGGTATAACAATATTGGTAGGCAATGGAAAACATCAAGTGAGTCAAGGAAAGCCTACAATCACTTCTCAAGCCAAGCAAAACTTAAGATTTTGCCTTGAAACACATTCGGGGCAAGTTCTAGGCCATTCGCATGGGTTCTTGGACTTGTAACTAAAACATCTCACTTATCACGCTGATGGATTGTTAAAGAGGATAGAGTCAAGGGCCCACAACGACCATATTCAAGATTGAAAATCACTATGGTTCGACTAAACCACTCGATGATTGCCTAAGTTAACGCAAGAGTCACAAAGTTACTAACTAGAGCTATTATTTTTTTTAAAAACCTTGTTTTTAACCATAAGCGCGTAGTTAAGTGTGTTGGTACCAAGTGAATCATGTTTGACTCTTCGAGCATGACTCAATTAGGTCTTTTTATTCATTACTACTACTATTATTACCTAAATACCAAAAACGGACTCAATCCCTTAAAAAGGTTGCCACGCCATCCATAGTTGGGAAGAGTCACCATGTTCACACAAAAATTACCTTTGGAAAGAACCGTGGCATTAAGAAAATCAAAAGCTTATTATCTACTAAAACATAAAAAGAAGTTATTAAAGCAAAAAGAAGCTACTAATTCAAAAAGAAGCTACTTAGTTAAACACTAACTAATAAGAAAACAAACATAAAAGAAGCTACAAAATAAAAACTATTGAAAGCGTAACGATTATACATAATGAGAAAGTAGATAGAATATATACATAATGAGAAAGAAGAAGAAAATAGTATTAAGTTAATTACAGGCCAAATATCTCAGAATCATCAAAATATATTGAATAAACTCCATACCCCGAATAAAAATAAGCATTGTCCCCAATGCTGAACAAAATAAGAGTAAAGAAAGGTTCAGAGTGAAGAAACCTCCCTATGGATCTATGGCCATCTTGGTATCCCCAGCAGTGGAACCGACCTCGACCTCATCCAATTGGATCTCATCATCCTCAACTCTGGGAGTAGCTGGGTTGGTGAACATCTGACGTACTACCTCAGCAATGTCAGCAGCAATGTCTGGCTCCTAGACTGGACAGCTGGTGGTGTAGGTGCTGTAGAATCTGGGCCTGGGTGGTGCGGGTCAATTAGCATAACAAATGGAATGTCTCCGGCTGCTGCAAGCTTGGTAACCTATCTTCGGAGCTTGTCCACTGACTTCTTAGAGGCCTGGGACTTCCGCATCTTCTTCATTTCCTTTCCCAGCTCTTTTATTACTGACCCATGCTACACCAGAGTGGCCATAATTGTGTTCTGATTCTCCAAGAGCTTCCTCAAGGTTTCTTCAACTGTGGGGGGAATGCGGGGTGTCGAAATGGATGATTGTGCTGCAACATGACCAGATATGTCAGACAGCTTTGCAGTAGCTGTCTGCATCCAGTTGTTGAGGCTCGCTAGTGTCTGGGAGACTCGCACCGTAGAAAGTGGAGTAGTAGGCATAGGCACCGGCTTCAAAGCCAAGATGGAAGGCACTGAGGCTGAAGGTAGGGGAATGGATGATGCACTGGCTAAAGGCTCTGCTGAATTGGAGAGCATGTCAGCAATCTCTGCAGCTACAACTGATGGATCATCAGATTGGCCTATGGTGGTAGTCGGTTGACCCTTTCTCTTAGGGTTATGTGCGTCCATCAGAGAATACCATGAGAAGGGCTTCTTAGCCCGAACCTTCGTATCAAAATCTCTCGACTCCAACCGTGCATCCGTAAGGTACTCAATAATGGTGTTGGGATACGGGTAGGAGGTATCAGCTTGCCTGGCGACCACAGACATGTTGGCCGATATCACGGAATCCATATTGATCGGGTACTCGGCCATGATGGAGGAGACTAGAATTGCTCGTGGGATAGGAAGGTTTGTTTCATTCTGGCACAGGTCTAGTCTGCTACAGACAAAGGTCTTCCATCCTTTGCCTCAAAGTTTAGGGTGTTCCGCTGAATAGGAACCCCTGATGTGATGCATGGTGGTGGTGGCCTCGGAGCTGCAAGAATTTCAGCTAGTCATGGGCGAGCTGCATATCCCAATGCCAGCTTCTCCAAGTACTGTGCAGGCTCAACATCATCAAACCCCAAGTAGGTGTTCAATGTGTTTTGGTCAAACCGCACCTTCATATTACTCACTTTGGTCCCTTTTGTCCCTTTCTTTATGTGCCCCACATTGGCATAGAACTCCCGGACAAGATACTCCTTTGCGTCCACTACGCTCTGGGTGAATTAACTCCAACCCTTCCGGCTCTCGAAACTACCTCAAGACTGTCGGATTGTACTTTTCAAGGTCTTTCAGTTGGAACTTTCGCTCAAGAGTGAGCGATCTCACTGGCCACCACACATGGAAACTTGTGAAGGCAGCCAGACTGATGAACCGGTCCTCCCAGACCTCTTTCTTCTTCGACCGCTCAAGGCCGGCAACTATAGTATCTCCCCCTCAGGGACAGGTGTAAAGGAGGGCTCAGAAGCCTGAGTGGAACTCTTCGAACCCTTGGAGGTGCTATGTGTTGTGGAAAGCTCGTCCTGGAGTTGATACCTCCCCGGTCGCTTTAATTGGACAGTTGATTGCTCTTGAACTGATTTGCCATCCGATGCTTCCCTAAATGGGGCATAAGAACTGGATTCGGAGGGCTCCACATTTCTTCCTCGACTGGCTGTAGCCTTCTTTGTGATTATCTTTTGGAGGGCGAGGGGTAAAGTACTTTTTCCTCGGACCCTGGAAGGTTCACCCCTCCCCTTTGAAGTATCACCTCTGCCTCGTGATCTAAACATTGTCTGATCCAGTTAGCACAAAAATAACGCCTATCTACAAAAGAAGAAAAGAAAAGAAAAAAAATATGGGTTGCCTCCCAAGAAGCGCCTAATTTAACGTCGCGGCACGACGCAGAATACCATCATTTGAAATGAATAACTGCCACCACATAGCCATCATCAACCTTTCCCAAATAATGCTTCACCCGGTGACCATTGGCTCGGAATACCTCATCATTTTTGTTCTTCAAGTCCAAAGCACCAAAAGGTGTCACGCCCACAATTTCAAAGGGACCACTCCACTTAGATTTCAGCTTTATGGGAAAGATCTTCAACCGTGAGTTGAACAACAAAATAAGATTGCCCACCTTGAACTCCTTGTTCCGAATGTATTTGTAATGAAGGTACTTCATCTTCTCTTTGTACAAGGATGAACTTGCATATGCATGGTTTCAGAACTCATCCAATTCATTCAAATGTGCAACCCGGAAGTTAGCGCCTGCATCCCAATTAAGATTCAACGTCTTGAAAGCCCACATGGCTTTGTCCTCAAGTTCTACCGGAAGGGAACTAGGACCATGGTAAGGATAAGGAGGTGGATTGCTCGGTTGTTGATACATCGGGGGCCTTTGAAAACCCGACCCCCGATTTTTTTGATTGTTATTCCACTCGCCTTGATTGTTGCCTCCACAATTGCCTTGGTTATTGTTGTTATACCAATTCCCTTGATTATTTCCTCCACTCCAATTGCCTTGATTGTTGTTGTTATTCCTATTGCTTTGATTGTTTTCACCACTCCAATTACCTTGATTTTTTTGAGGTCTCCATTGTTGTTGGCTTGGGCCTTGGAAGTTGTTTCTTTGCCCTTGAAAGTTGTTCACATATTAGACCTCTTCTTCTTGGTCATTGTAGGAATCCTCTTGCTCAAATCCACTATGTTCTTGAACAAACTTTTCCACTCTTTGTTGCACTTGCGGACCCTTTGTTCTCCGTTTGTTCACCATCATGTTTACTCCCCTCATTGCATTGACTTGCCTCGGGTTTTGCACTTGTTGAAGTTGAGCCTTTGCCAATTGGTTCATGGTGGTGGTCAATTCGGCTATGTCTTGCCCATGGTCATGCAATTCTTTGTGAAGGTGAATCACATTGGGATCCCCTTGTGGAACATTAGCCCGGGATTGCCACACCGATGAAGTATCCACCATCTCATCCAAAATATCACATGTCACGACCCAAAATCCCACCACAGGCGTCGTGATGGCATTTAGTCTCTAAGACTAGGTAAGCCGATTATAATAATAATTCAAGCCATATTTTTTTATATAAACCAACATAGGAAATAATTACAAATATAACAACCTCCCAAGACTGGTAATACTGAGTCGCGGACTCTAACTGAATACATGGAATGATCTCAAGGATCGAATACTTAATATTGTTTGATTAATAATTAACAGTACAATAAAATAAAAAGACTCCAAGGGACTGCGACGACCAAGCAGCTCTGCCTTGAATCCTTGCGCTCACACTCTAATCCCTGTCCAAATCCAATATCTCAAATACCTGGCTCTGCACAAAAATGTGTAGAAGTGTAGTATGAGTACACCACAGTCGGTACCCAGTAAGTATCAAGACTAACCTCAGTGGAGTAGTAACGAGGTACAGTCAAGACACTCACTAGTCTAATAACCCATGCAATATAGTATACAAAAATAATAGAAAATAAATAGCAGTGATAGCAACATCAATCTACTAATGATTTAAACAGCAAAGTAATAGGGATGCCATTAATATTGCTCAACAAATAATGAGTACAAGTACAATCAAATAATCAAGTCCTTCAAATATAAATCTTTCACCTATGCTTTTCAAATAATAATCTTCAGGATATAATACTTTTCAATAAATATACTTCGGATATACTCCCTTCAAACAAATATCTTTCAAATATAATTCTTTCAAATAAATCTCTTTCAAATATAATCCCTTCAATAAATATCTTTCGAATATAATTCTTTCAAGTAAAAGTCACAATTTGACACCTCATTTAACTTTCCTGGGGTGAGAAATATATTCAATATATCGCATCAAATGGTCAATAATAATAAAAGAAATAAAGTGGGAGGCACACAGTAAGCAACAACTACTACCAGTCACATAGAAAACGTAGGTGCACAATAACATCTCAAGATAAAGGCATGAATGTATACAAAACAAAATGATATCATAATATAATGTATGTCTCTCGTCCTCGCCTGCACGGAAACACCCTTCGTGCCATGAATATATGATAATATTCTCAAATGGCACGGCTTCGTTCTTTACACTCTACCTCACATGATAATATAAATGAAATGGCACGGCATCACCCTTCGTGCTTTTACACTCTCAATGGTACGGCATCACCCTTCGTGCTTTACACTCTTCCTTACCAAGCACATGTATATCATTAACAAGCAAGGTAAGAAGCACAAATCACATCAAGGAGAGTCTTCGTGCTTTTACACTCTCAATGGCATGGCATCACCCTTCGTGCTTCACACTCTTCCTTACCAAGCACATGTATATCATTAACAAGCAAGGTAGGAAGCATAAATAACATCAAGAAGAGTGTTTAAACCACAACACAATACAACAATTCAGATCAAAATTTGCCACTGACCACAACCAAATTCCAAATACGAGGCAGAATCAACAACATTTCTCAATAAATAACCCAAGGCTCCACACAAAGTATATAAAACCTCAAAATAATCAACAGAGGTAAAAAAATACTCAGTATAGGGCAACGCCTTCATTAATCCAAATTCTTGATAATTATATTAACTCCTCAATTTAAACTTATTTAATAAATATTTGCAGATAAGGATTCCATCATGAATTTAATTCCAAAAAAATTATCAAATCAACAAACACACAGAATTCACATAAAATCCAAGTGACAATAACACCAAATTATTATATAAAATACAAACTCGACAAATAAAGAATGAGGCGTGATAATTCAAGGATTTACCAAATGCCAACAATTATCCAATTTAATACATAAAGACGCCTAAAACTTTAAACCAATAAATTTTGCACATATAAGCCCGAGTATGTAATCGTCACCTTGCGTACACAGCTTCCAATCACATAATTTTCACATAAAACTCAATGCCTAAGGAGTAATTTCCCCACTCAAGGTTAGGTAAGATATTTACCTTTTTGAAGTTATGCTGATATTCCAAAATAGCCTTCTTGCTTGAATTGACCTCCGGACAGCTCAAATCTATCCAAATTAATTGTATAACTTCAGTAAAATTCATCGAAAATAATTCCGGATAACAAACTGTCGACTTAAAATATCACATTAAAAAGTCACCCAAAAGTCAATGCGGGACCCGCCTCTCAGAACCCGACATAATATTTATGAAATCCGAATACCCATTCAGATACGAGTTCAACCATACCAATTTTACCGAATTCCGATAACAACTCGACCTCCAAATTTTAAATTTTCGTTCTTGAAAGGTGTTGCAAAAATCTTAATTTCTTCCATTTAAATCCAAAATAAATCATAAATATAACCATAGAATCATGAAGTATAATCACTTTCGGATATAGAACACTTACCCCAATCCATATGGTGAAAATCGCTTCAATCCGAGCTCCATAGCTCCAAATATGTTAAAAATGGCCGAAACCTCGAAATATAGCTATTGCCCATGTACTTACTCTTCGAGATTGCGGAAAATGCTTCGCGATCGCGAAACACAACTTTTCTCTGCCCAAAATTTGCCTTTTGCGAACGCGGAAAATGCTCCGCGATCGCGAAGAACAAGTGCTCAGTTCTTCTAGACAACCTCTAGTATAATGGCCATAACTCTTTGTACAAAACTCCAAATTATAAATGGTTTAACTTTCTGTAAACTAGACACCAAGAAATACAACTTTCATGTTTTTCTCATCTCCTAGTTCCTTATAGATTGCTAGATATAAGCTGCCAAAGTTAGCCCTGTGCAACACAAATTTCTTCTTAGCGATTTCCAAACTCTTCCCAGATAGCCTGTAGTATATCAACCATAACTTTTTGTACACAACTCCAAATGCCAAATGGTTTGATTTTCTGAAACTTAGACACAAAGGGCTACAAATTTCATTTTTGGATCAGTGCAGCAGGATTTTCCTCTATGCGATCGCGATTCACAATGTCCAAACACCAAAATTGCTCTTTGCTATCGCGACCATTTGTCCGCGATCGCAATGCATACCTCTGTGGCCAAAAGCCATCAACTAAAAATGGTCTAGAAATGGTTCGAAACCAACAAGTCTCAAAACATATTACGGACTTAGTCGAAACCTCAAATCACATCAAACAACGCTAAAACCACGAATCATACCCCAAATAATTTAACGGACCTATGAAAATTTTCATAAATGACATAACGGACCTATGAAAATTTTCAGAACTGGATTCCGACCCCGATATCAAAAAGTCAACTCCCCGGTCAAACTTCCAACTTAAACTTTCTATTTTCGCCATTTCAAGCCTAATTTAACTACGGGCTTCCAAATAATTTTTCGGACACACTCCTAAGTTCAAAATCACCATACTAAGATATTGGAATAATCAAAACTCTATTCCTGGGTCGTTTACTCAAAAGTCCAACTCTGGTCAACTCTTTTCATTTAAACTTCAAAAATAAGAATTGTTCTTTCAATTTAATCCCGAATCATCCGAAAACCAAACTCGACCACACCCGCAGGTCATAATACATATTAAGAAGCTGCTCAAGATCTTAAGTCAGTGAACGGGGCATTAGTTCTTAAAACTACAAGTCGGGTCGTTACAAATACGTAGTCATAAAATTCCCATCAGCAAGTTGATTCACTACACATTTGTTGGTTGTATTGATCCCCCGATAGAAAGTTTGTTGAATCATGTTCTCCATCATATCGTTGTTGGGACACTCTTTCACCATTGTTCTATACCTCTCCCATATCTCGTGTAGTGGTTCATTGGGCACTTGCTTGAATGCTAGAATTTCATCCTGAAGAATAGCCATGTACCCGGGAGAGAAGAACTTAGAAATAAATTTCTGCACTAATTCATCCCAATTATGAATGGAATGATTTGACAAATGTTCCAACCAATCTAAAGCTTTCCCCCGCAGAGAGAAGGGAAAAAGCCTTAGCCTCAAGGTATCCTCGGAGACATTAGTTTGTTTACTCACCCAACAAGTATCTATGAACCCCTTCAAGTGTTTGTTTGCATTTTGATCCGGTGCACCGGTGAAGAACCCTCGTTGCTCGAGCAAAGTGAGCATCACGTTGGTTATTTGATAGTTGCCCGGCCTAATATGGGGAGGGACTATAGCACTTGCATACCCTTCATTCGGCAACACCCGGTATGGAGTTGCTCTTGGTGGAGGTGGGGGTGGAGCGGGTACATTGTCTTGAGGCGCTCTGCCTCTTCTATTTGCCTGAGGTTCAAGAGGGACCTCATCCATTTGATCATCCTCAACGTCCACTTTTCCCAAAGCTATGTTTCCAAGATCATTGTTTGCCATGCTTTCACCTATGATTTCTCAACACGTTAGTAACAAGGAAGGAAAAGAAGATATTTCAAAAACACACCTACATATATAGTTAACACCATTTTTTAACTCCCCGGCAACGGCGCCAAAAATTGATCTCGTCCAATTTCACACCTCAATTCAAGGTTATGAAACGATCGAATGCAATAATAGTACCCAACGAGAGTCGGGGTCGATTTTTACAAGGATCTATATATGGGAGTTAGGAGTATATATTGTAGTATGTGAATTTGACTATCTCAATTTACACTTCCACAAATTGGAGTTATTTTTAAGTCTAATTTTAAAACTAAGAGTGCATGTTGAGAAGAAAAACTATGAAATTGTTTTTGTTGTTTTTCAAGTTTTGTAAAAAGCCTAGGGCTATGACCATCGCATAGGTGTTTGCCTAATGGGATATAAACCTTAATGCTTATTTTATTGATCGGGGTGTATTATAGCTATCAACACTCAATTACCCACTCAATACCTCTCGGTCATAGAGTGATTTTTCCCAATTTAGATTTCTCAAGTCCAAATGGGTATTGCACAAAACGGTTGATAAAAGCTCAAGTCGGGTTATTACTATCTCTAGGTTGAACCCTTTAATTGGGATTATCAGTCTCTCGATTGACCCAATTTCTTGTTAGCCAAGATTTCCTAGACTAAGTCTCTATTTCTCAAGTAGAGACCAAGTCATATAGGCATGAACTAATGTTTGCAACCATTAATTCCACAAATGAAAGCATGAACAAGGCTAAATAATAAATACCCAACCATAAACAAGCATTAAATTAAACACCCATAAGGTATACATACTAGGGTTGGGTCACAACCCTAGTGAAAATCTAGCTACTCATGCTTGAAATTGAAGAAAAAGAAGAAGATATGATAATTAAACTCATATTGCAAAATTAAAAATGATAAAAGCTATGTTAAAATAGCTCAAAATATGAAACATTACTAAAAGAAGTAAAGAGAAACGGCTACTGCAGCTGCTGATGTCAAAAGTAGACCTAACATTGTGGAACTCGTCTATTTATACAAGGGTGGATATTTTGGATAAAAATGCTCTTCGGGATGTTTTGCAGCCGCACAATTCCATGTACGGTCCGCAGATTTCTTCAACTTGAAGGAACTGGAGGTCTGCGGCCGCATAATTCTGATTTGCGGCCGCGAGGCCTTCATTCTGCGGTCCGCAAAACTGTAACTTCGATCGCATCTTGCTCTTCTGCGGTCTACATAATTATATTTGCGGCTGCGGTCTGCATAATTACATCAGTGGTAGCGTAGCACTTCTTCTGTGGCCTCACAGTTCCTGTGCGGACCGCACTTCTTGTAGACTTGGAATGCATATTCTCTGAACTTTTGTTCCAAGCCATCTTTTGCGGAAAGAGCTAGTTCGCATTTGCGATCCATTTGGTCGCAGTTACGAAGGTACAATGTTCGCAATTGCAAACTATTCATCGCAATTGCGATGATAGCAGAGACGGGAAGGTCTTCGCATTTGAGAGTGATTCTTCATATTTGCAGGGTTCGCAATTGCCAACCTCAGGTCATAAATGCAATATCTACGACTGGACTAATAGCTGAGGGACGGGATTTTTGAGTTCATTCTCTCATTTTTGAACCCTAGACTCGGTAGGAGGCGATTTGGAGATGGGATTTTCACCTACAAACCTTGAGTAAGTGATCCTAATATATTTTTAATCATATTCCATCAACTTATCTTAGATTTTAACATCAAATCATGTGAATCAAAGTAGAAATTTATGAAACTTTGTCAAGTTTTTGAAACATAAGAAATTGAGTTTTGAGAGTCGATTTGGACTCGGATTTTGAAACTAATCACATATATGAACTCGCGGGTTCATAGGTAGACGGAATCTACCATTGCACCCAGGATTCGACCGGGCAAGCCCCGGGTTGACTTTAGTTAACTTTTTGGGAAAAGTGTAAAAATCTTAACTTTATCTATTATAGTTGAATTATCTAGTATTGTTTGATGTTATTGAGTTGATTGTGGTTAGATCTGAACCATGTAAAGGCGGATTGTAAGGGAAAAGTTGTGTCTGAGTTTTGAATTGGGCTAATTGAGGTAAGTGTCGTGCCTAACTTCATATGGGAGAACTACCCCTTAGGATTGGTATTGTTTGATTCAATTGTGCTAAGTAAAATCTGTGTACGCAAGGTGATGAGTGGGTACACGGGTTGTACGTAGTACTTGACCGGCTTAGGCTATTTAGACTACTTCCATGCTTTTACTGAAATGCCTTATTATGTTCTAAACCCTCATAGTCAAATTATCCTTAATTGTGTTAGAATATCCTTAAATTCCTTAGTTGACTTGTTTAGTATTGGTTCTACATCTTACGTGCTAAATTTCTCTCATACTTCAATTGAACTTGTTGTCTCCTTTATTGTTACATGCTTATTCTTCATTGTTAATTATCATTATTGAAGTAATTGTTAATGTTATATCTTTCATTATTGATTTCCTTTATTTGAGATTTAATGTTAAATATTATCTCTTTTACTGTGAAGTTGGTTTTATCTAATATTGTGGTTATACATTATATTCTCTCATTGTCGAGTTATTTGGTGTTAAAGTTGTGGAAACATTGATATTGTTGTTGTTGGCAAGTTGTGATATATGGGCACATGTGGTGCGAATTGTTATTATGATATGATATCTACGTGCATGTGGCGGTATAAGGCTTGGGTTGATGTGCATGCGGCGGTATAAGGTGGGAATTATGTGCGTGTTTCTTGTAGGGGAACTATGTGAAGCCACGTGGTGTCGTAAGGTAGGCTAAAGCGTGTGTAGCTATTTCGGAAAAAATGGTTTTCAAAACCTATTTTCAAATGCAAGGCTCACACGGTGACATAAGGAAAGAGTATGATTGAAATTGAGAAAAGTGAATACGAGGCGGTACCTCGGTTGTGATTCTTAATTATACGAGGTGGTACCTCGGTTTTGATTTCATTATACAGGAGGCGGTACCTCGATGTGATTCTTGCTGTTTATTTCACATTGCAAAGTGTTTTGGTGGAAAATATATCATTCCTTAATGTTCTATCAGTTGTTGCCCGTACAGGATCTTTGTAGTCCTTTAGTTGCTTCTTTTATGCTATTTCTATTGTTGATTTTTCGGTAATAGATCATGCTATCATCTTGTTCCGTATTAGTTGCTTTTTACTATCTATTTTATATCTATATTTAACTTTATAGTGTCTATTTCATATCCTAGTAGGTGTGTTGACCTGGCCTCGTCACTACTGTACTGAGGTTAGGCTTGATACTTACTGGATACCGTTATGGTATACTTATACTATGCTTCTGCACATCTTTTTGTGTAGATCCAGGTACGTCTACTCATGCCGGTAGATAAAGATTCCTGCTAGTTGTTTTATCGGAGACCTCAAGGTATGCCTGCTCAGCGTCCGCATGCCTCGGAGTCACCTTCCTTTATCCTCATTTACTGTTGTATTTACTTTCAGACACTATTATAGTATTTACTCTTGTTACACTCTGTAGAGCTTATGACTCGGTTTCACCGGTTTGGGGTGTGTAGTGTGAGATTCGATTTCCGAAAGGTTTTATCTATTGTTCAGTTATTTTCCACAATTAATTAATTCATATTTGTTCAGTGTTCATTATCGTTAAGCATACCTAGTTGTAGAGATGTTAAAGGCACCAAGGTTTATCAAAAATACTTGGTAAAATGTCTTTATATGAGTTCTGAACTCCAGAGGAAACATCGGATCCAACTCTAATCATTGAACATCTTAAGACGATGGTTAATACACAAATGGACATTGAAAACTCTCCAGTTCGACCCCATGTCAATCATATGATTGATCTTATCGAAGAACTTAAGAAGTTGGGGTGCAAGATTGGTAAAGATATTTCTGAAGATTTGATCTTGCAATCACTATCTGATGCCAAATGTTTTCACTGTAAGAAGAAAGGGCATTGGAAGAGAAACTACAAGGAGTATCTTGCAATTTTAAAGGACAAGAAACAATGTGAGGCATAAATGAAAAATATTTTCAAGGTTTCTTTAACTACTACTAATTCTTCACTATAGGTATTAGATATTGGCAGTGGTTATAACATCTGCAATATGTTGCAAGAGTTCAAGATAAGTAGGAGACTAAATAAAGAAGAAGTTAATGTACAAGTTGAAAATGGTGCAAAAGTTGCAGCTATAGCTGTATGATTAATTTCATTAATAATGCCTTCGGGCAAAGTACCTATGCTGGATGATTGTTATTATGTTCCTAAATTTGTTTCGAACATAATTCCATCTTCTATATTGGACAAGTGTGGGTTTCGCATTAACATAGGCAATGGTATTTGCTCTATTTATTATGGTGATGATTTATATGTGAATGGCTATCTCCAACATGATATTTTTGTCTTACCTAATATGAATGCTAATTCGATTATGCATGTTTCTAGTCTTAAGAGGAAAAGAGATGATCACGTAAATCATACATACCCTTAGTATTGTAGGCTTGATCATATTGGCGAGAAAAGAATTAACAAGTTGTACAAGGATGGGTACCTTGATAAGTATGATTTTAAATCATATCCAACTTGTGAATCTTGTCTCAAAGGAAAAATGACCAAATCTCCATTTACTGAAAGTGGGAAAAGAGCTTCTGAATTATTGGGACTAATTCATACAGATATTTTTGGGCCCATGAAAATTAAGCTAAAGGTGGATATTCTTACTTCCATATCTTGACATATCATCACCTTCACTGATGATATGTCAAGATATGGATTTGTGTATCTTATGAAACATAAATCTGAATCTCTTGAAGAGTTCAAAAGGTTCCATAGTGAAGTTGAGTGTCACGACCCAAAATCCACAAAGGTCGTGATGGCGCCAGACACCACTGTCAGGCAAGCCAACAATAAATACTTAATTGGGTTCTCATTTTGTTGCTTTTGAAATCATATTTTCCTTCAATTTAAATCATAAACGATGAAGTTTACAAAATAAATAATAATATCTTTAAAAATTCCAATGCAGCACAACCCATAATCATCCCAAAACTCGGTGTCACAAGTGTATGAGCATTAACTAGGAATATATATAAAAAAATACAACAGCTGTCCGGAATACAAATTGGACAGGAAAAATGTAAGTATTCTAAAGGAGACTCTGTTGGCTGCGGATCGTCATATAGAATGCAGCTCACCTAATTCCCGCCATAATCGCGCCTCTGCGCCCACAAGGCCGCAAAACATATATGTACCTGCACAAAAATGTGCAGCAATTGTAGCATGAGTACGTAAATCAACGCGTACCTAATAAGTATCCCGCCCAACCTTGAAGAAGTAGTGACGAGGGGTCGACTTCGACACTTACTATGGGCTATAAATAGGATATCAATGATATAATTTATGGATTATATAAAACGGTTGCAAGCTCAATATATTTTTAAGTAAGTAAGCGGTTCTTTTATAATTAAGAAATCTCCAAATTTACCTCTCATTATTTAACAATTTATCTCATGCCAAAGAGGCAATATCATTTATTGTAAATTCCAAAGCAATCAATTCAATCATGCGCAAATCATGTCGAGGTCGTACGGCCCGCTCCAACATAAATATTTAAATTGTACACTGCCGAGGGTCGAACGGCGCGAACCATAGATGCATCTATTTAATCTGCCGAGGCGTTCGTCCCGCTCCACAAAATATAAACACATTCAACAATCAATCAAGAATTCTTTAAGGAGCATTTATCCAAGGAAATGTCAATTCTCATTTAACGGTCAAGGAAAACGATGTTTAACCTTTTAAAAATTCATTTACCAAGTTCAATATGATTTAAGTAATTTAAATTAACAATAAGGTTGCAAATATCGCAAGTATAGCATGATCTGGGTCCTAGACTACCCGGACATGAAAATATTAGTAGCTACGCACGGACTCTCGTCACCTCGTGCATACGTAGACCCCACAAATAGAAACATATATTGAATTATTTCATCTATAGGGTTAATTCCCTCTTACAAGGTTAGAAAGGAGACTTACCTCGCTCTGAAGTTCCATCACCGGCTCTCAATCCCTTCCAATAACTCAAACCAATGCCCAACGCTCCAAAACTAGTCAATAAACGTGCAAATACATAAATAAACAATCTAGTACTTATTATAATCCAATTTATAACAATTCCTAACTCCGCTTGAAAATTCGATAAAATCACCATCAGGCCCACGTGCCCGGATTTCCGAAAATTTTCGAAGATAAACCTTACCCATAGCACAACGAACTCAAATATAGAATTTATTCTCAATTTCATGCCCAAATTCGTGATCAAAAGCCAAGAATAATAATTTCTAGGTTTTTCTTCAAAATCCCAAATTTCTACAAATTTTCATGTCTAAATCCATATATAATCCGAGTATTTAACTTGCAATAGGTGGGAATCACTTACCTTGACATAGATGATGATGATGATGGAGCTCCAAAATCGCTCCAAGATCGGCTCCCATGGAGGAAATGAAGTGAAAATGGCCAAAATCCCGTTTTAAAACAACTCACTGCCCAGAAATCTCTCTTTGCATTCGCGACCCTTTGATCGTGTTCGCGAAGGCCAGCTGACCCAACCCATCACGTTCGCGTACCCCTCTATGCGTTTGCATAGGCCAAATGGCCTTAGTCCAAGCTCCCTCCTTTCCTCTTCGCGTTCATGTCGCCTTGGCCATGTTCGTGAAGGCTTGTCTAGCTCTTGCCTCGCGTTCGCGTTCATGAAGGCCAAACCCAGCAGCCCCATAAATTCCTCTTCGCGAACGCGGGACTTCCTTCGCGTTCGCGTAGAATGAAACCAGACACCAGCAACATCAGTCCAAAACAGCTCTAATTTGGTCAGAAACCACCCTGAAACAAACCCGAGGCCCCCAGGACCCCGTCCAATCACACAAACCAGTCCCATAACATAACACGGACCTGCTCGAGGCCTCAAATCACATCAAACAACATCGAAATCATGAATCGCACCCCAATTCAGGCTTAATGAACTTTAGAACTTCAAACGTCTACATTCAATGCTGAAACCTATCAAATCACGTTCGATTGACCTCAAATTTTGCACACAAGTCGCATTCGACATTACATACCTATTCCAACTTCCGGAATTGGAATCCCACCCCGATATCAAAAAGTCCACTCCCGGTCAAACTTCTCAAAAATCTTCAACTTTCTAACTTCCGCCAAATGACCCAAAAATTACATACGGAGCTCCGAATCCACTTCTGGATGCTCTCCCAATACCAAAATTGCCATACGGAGTTATTCCTAGACTCGGAATCCCAAACGGATATCGATAACATTGAAATACACCTCAACCTAATTTTTATGAAATTCTTCCAAAATTCCAACTTCCACAATAGGCGCTGAAACGCTCCCGGGTCATCCAATACCCGATTCGGACATACGCCCAAGTCCAAAATTACCATATTAGCCTGTTGGAACTTTCAAATCCCGATTCTGAGGCCGTCTACTCAAAAATCACACTTTAGTCAATTTCTCCAACTTAAAGCTTCTGAAATTAGAATTTTTCTTTCCAAATTAACTCCGAACTTCCCGAAATTAAATTCCGACCATATGTACAAGTCATAATACCCGAAATGAAGCTGCTCAGGGTCTCAAACCGCTGAATGACGCGCTAGAGATCCAAAATGACCGGTCGGGTCATTACATTCTCTCCTACTTAAACATACGTTCGTCCGCGAACGTGCTAAGAACTGCTCTGAAGTTGTCTGAAATCACTGATTAACACCCTGTGCACCTACCCGTGCTACCATAACCCAGTTGAGCACATTTGCTCGAGCAAACCTGAAGATCTTCCTCTTTATTTAGCCAAGCAAGTCTTAGAGTCAAATTCCAGCATACGGAATTCTCCACCAGGCCTGATTCCAACATACGAACACTGTATCAATCACTACGCGATGCACCAATACAGGATTACATACCTTTGTTGAATTTAGACTATGCACTGCATAGTTCACATAACCATAATAACATCCTCCGATAACAATAGCCGAAACTCCACGAATCTGATGCCTACAATACCCTTCATGACACACGTATAAGTCCTAACCCAATTCTTGAAAATCCACGATAGAGAAGATGTGTAGAACTCATAGCCACCTACCGAATTACAATTTATGGGGTCTCTCCTCCCGACAAGAACCATTACCTCATTCTGGACTGAATAAAAATATTTACTCTTTAATATGCTTCATATAAATCTGATTGGCACTGATCCCAAGTCCAATAAACTCGTCTCACCCAGTACAAGTTGCTCCGGCAATAAGCCATGTCAGACACTGCCAAAAATCTCGTATGATGCCACAATGGGCCCACAATCTACAAACTCGAATGTGATACATAAGGAAACGAACTCTCAAAAGAATTTCTCAACCCACGTAACTAATTAAACAATCGAAAAGGTGACATGAATCTTCCTCGAAAAATGCGGGACAAAGCAAACAGGAATAGATATAGGGAACTGTGCTCAACATCACACTGTTGCGGCGTGCAACCCGATCCACACATGCTACTGTTGCGGTGTGCAACCCGATCCAACCATGATACACGTGGCTGCGTGCCACCCGATCCAAACAACATATTCGTGGCGGCGTGCCACCCGATCCACAGATGGCGATAAATAGGGAAGTACCCATCAAGTCAAAATGCTTATACCTACGAAATACCCGAATATCAACCATAAGTACGCTAAGTGCATAATACAATTCCTGTGGATACGGGTAGCATCATATGCTATACACTCAAGCACAACTAAGGTGCAATAAATGACCTGCATCTTGAGAGCCATCCTGCTCATATAACACCACAAACTATATGGGATCTCAATACGAGTGCAAATAATCAAACTGCCTCATAACCCATATGGCACAATAGAGACTACACAGGAGGGCCGACAACAGAAATAACATCCAAGGCCCGAAGACCCCTCCGAAGACAGCGCTATGCTAAAATGAACACATCCGGCCTGATATAGAGCCCACATTCACATTTAGATCCATCCACAGACCTCAAGTTGATCCTGATCGTACCGCACTGGCTAATAACCTTTCAAGGATCCACAATGACCTCTTTTCCCATGACACATAAGAACAACCGTCAAATCCGGAACAAACTTCAACAATTCACAACTAACTAAATAGAGCGCCTTTCACGCCTAAACTTTCACATTAGCGATAAAACCAAATCTTCGTACTTGGTTTCAAATCTTTAATCAATCCAGTGACTACATGTCACACTTATACAATCTTCCTGTGGGACACACTCCCACGACCTTCCACACCAGACAACGAGTCTGCACATACATGCCACCGACCACACAAATGTTGTAAAGCAATCAAGAATCCGAAATTAGTATGCAAAGCCTCACATACATGATACCGATCTCAGGTGACGCCAAAAACAATACCAGCTGACTCTAACCATCTGAGTCCTTTCTCGCTCATCCGAGCTTGTGATATTCCTACCAACATGGCAACCTTGATCCTCGACTTCCAATTCCCATGCTACCTCCTATATCTAATCATGTTAATACGCAAAGGTACAAGAATTTCATCATAACTCCTAAACCGCTAATAGGGTACACACTTCATCATATAGAAACCTTTCACTTAACTCATTTCAAGAGAACCATAGCGACACTCGACTGAATTCCCATAACTTTAGAAAATACAAACCTCAAGTCGTGGTCTAAACCACCATAAATCTTCCGGAAATCCCTTTACACCACAAAGCCATACAAATCAAATACCTCCCAAATCAACCAAGTTGTGGTGGCGCTCAAGCCCAAGTGTACAACCACAAACCACATGTATAACTTCACGCTGGAGAAACTGGTCACTACCATAACCGTGCTGATTCAACCATTACCAACCGAGCCACTTCTTCTACTTTACTTGGGACTTGCCCTAGAAATAATAATAGCTCCATTCAAAACATCATGAACCCAAATCCTCACTTATCCGGGGTGACCTTATTTCATGAGACCATGCTGTCTCAAAACCCACGAACCATCACATACTTTCCTTGTGCGCATATTCGCATCTTCAACGGGTACACTCATTTTGATAATTTCCCTATGATTCTGAAGTTATTTTCTCCCATTCTTCCTTTGCTACACCACATACCGAAGATAACATAGAACACTCCAAGCCCCTTTTCATAATCCACTGGTAAAGCTCGATACTTAACCATACTACGGACTCGAAATCCTTAGGCACTGCACTTAACTTTTGAATCCACTAGGACCGTTGTTGAGAGTCACCCACTCTAGCTTGGTCTCGAATATAACAAACTCCAAGGCTCTTCTAGCATGTATATACCCTCTCAAGAACCAATCGACTGAATTCCTTTCCTTGTACATCACATCCACACGAAGCATAAACTCCGAGTCTTCCCAAAGCCTGAACATGAATCGACAAAACTAATTGTAGCACATATTCCTCAAATCTTTGGCTCAAATCACCACTGATGTTCTCTTTCTTTAGTCGTAATAACATACCAACATGTCGATAACCAAAAATCACATAAGTAGGCAACCATGCAATCCAATAGTAGGCGGTGGGGGCTCTCCCACTTAGCTTGAAGCTACCATTGCATGACCTTGGAACCTACCAAGATTCCATATTCCTTACTGACATGACCTTGTGCAATCAACCCGCCAAATTCCGTGAAATCCTTATGTTAACCATTTTATGAACGCTTTTAATCACTAGTCACATTTACATACTAGACCTCTCACCGGATAGCCAGTAAAATTCTTTGTAGAAGCTTCATCAACACCACACACCAGCTAACCTGCTCACCAAAAATAACCCACCTGTGGAAATTACATGCCGACATCTTCCAAGAATGTTGCAGCGAGTACAATTACCATGAAACCAATAAACCACCCTAAGCCCATGCTCATTCACCATCTATACAAGCCCGTTCACTCCCCATTGGCATCAACTAAACGTGCGACAATACATTCCAATCCAAAGTCATGTTGTATCCTTTTTCATATTAAGCTACCCCTCCTGTCATACCTAATCTTCCTCAATATAGCAGCCAATATTCAAAATTAAGCCTGTAGACCTAGTCACTGTCCACCATGAATCACAAATCACTCTAAACATTCCCCAAGGCGTGTAGCTATCCTATCACAGAACCCATCTGATACTTTGCCACTCTCCCACTTTGATCAAACCATCTCCTTTAAGCAACTACTCGACTTTTGTTTCCTTACACTTGGCCTTTTAGAAGTTTAACCATCGCGAGACACCTCCCACATGTTTTTCCTCATCCTTCGCTGCCCAGTTGTTGCTTTAAATCAAAATCTACCTCTGTAGCACTTGAACCAATCGATCGCTACCAACTTTAAACCTTTCCGAAGATCATCTTCCTTGAGCCCTCAACACCTGAACCACCGATTAAGTCCTAAACCACCGCACACTATGATCTCTGATAGCCGCTTCCCCTGCATTGTTGCACACCACCCTACCCGAAGGCAAATCGATGAAGACTATAACACCAGCGAACTTAACACATTCAATCCAGGGCGATGACACCATATCACAGATGAAAATTTCCACCATGCTCGAAATACCAAGTCTCGTTACTCCGTCAATCCAAACCTGAACATTCATATTCCCATTGCCTTTCCTTTGCCGAAAATAAAATATTGAATCTCTGAATCATGCACTGAGTAAACCTCCTTCCAAGTCATTCACTGCTTCGACACATAGACAAGCATCCTACCATTACACCAATACTATGCGATAGCAACACGCGAATCGTCATAACAATTAATTCCAAGTCTCAAAACCTTAGGTAATACTGATACTGAGCTGAAACAACAGAATGACCTTCCACAAGGTGACGACAATAGCCCAAAGAAAATACACAACCTGAAGGTTTCACATCCCCGCCTGATCATAATAAGATTTGCAAGCTACAAAGACCCATTTATGGACTAAATCAATCTTCTCGAAATTGATATTCGCTTTAACAAAAAAAATCTAAAAGTTTAATTTTGTTAGATGTGAAGAAGAACCTTGTGTGTACAAAAAGGTTAGTGGGAATTATATTCTTATTACTGTATGTTGATAATATATTACTCATATGGAATGATATAACAGCATTGCAAAGTGCCAAGATTTTGCTATATGAACAGTTCTCCATCAAAGACTTGGGAGAAGCAATTTATATATTGGGAATAAAGATCTATAGAGATAGATCAAGGAAGCTGCTTGGACTTTTCCAGTCTTTGTACATTGATACCATCTTAAAGAGGTATAACATGGATAACTCCAAAAGAGGCTATCTTCCGATAGGCACTGGAATTACTCTCAGTAGGGAGGATTGTCCTAAAGCACCTGAAGAGAGAGAACGCATGAGTAGGATCACATACGCTAGTGTAGTGGGAGTTATCATGTATACCATGACATGTACACGTCCTGATGTGGCTTATGCACTAGGAGTGGCTAGCTGATATCAGGCAAATCCTGGTGAGGAACATGGAAGGTGGTAAAGACCATTCTTAAGTACTTAAGAAGGACTAAATACCAACTCCTTATTTATGGGGATTCTAAGTTGAAACTTGAAGGTTATACGGATGTAAGTTTCTCTTCAGATAAAGATGATAGAAAATCTATTTCTGGTTATATATTCACCTTAAAAGGTGGTACAGTAAGTTGGAAAGGTTCCAAACAAGCTACAGTAGTTGATTCAATGACTTTAGTAGAATATATAGCAGCTAGTGAAGCTGCTAAGGAAGTGGTATGGATGAAAATATTCTTAACTGAACTTGGTGTGGTTCCTTTAATAGAAGGTACATTTCCATTGTTGTGTGACAATACTGGAACCATTGCTCAAGCAAAAGAACCAAGATCACACCGAAAATCCAAACACATTTTGCGAAGGTATCACTTGATAAGAGAAATCATTGAACATAGAGACGTCTAGATTCAAAAGGTTGATGGAAAGGAAAATGCTCCAGGCCCATTCACTAAAGCTCTTGGTGCAAAGAAGTTTGACAAGCACAAGTAGAAATTGGGAAAGAAGTACAAGAGCGATTGACTCTAGTGTAAGTGGGAGATTGTTAGGGATATAGTAGATATACCCTAGATCCACTCTCATATTTGATGATTTGAACATATTTTTGTAAACATTATTTGATATAAAATATATGGCATCTGATATTTTTGTTATCACAGATATTATTAATTTTTTGATTAACTTGATAAGGTCCTTGATTAAATTTTGAGACTTGATATTGTGATGGAGATCATGATAATGAGAGTGGAGTTTCTTATAATTTAATCTAAATTTGTTCTTGATAATAGGATTATTAATTTGGACATTAGTAATCCGGTTAGATCAATATTTATGTGATCGTCTCTCTTGGATAAAGCTTAGTTGACCTCATTAACTAAATCACATAGATAGATGATACATATAGAGATATGATCATTAAACCGACTCATTGGATAATTACTAATGGTTAGAATTACCATAAAATGTCAATAGGATATTCTCTTGAAGAATGTGATGTAAGAGTTTCCTTTGACCTGAGATCGTCATAGTAATTGACAAGTTATTTATTGTGCTTTGATACTAGACACCTATGACCCTAGGGCGATAGTTGGAAGGATATTGGGTATGATTAAATATTTGTAGAATTAGTGATTGGTCAAAATGGAATATGTCAATTCTTGGTAATACGTTTAAGCTCCATGTTGTCATCGATTATAAATGACCAAACTAAGACCTTGGCCAGGGCAATTGAATAAGAGAAGAAAAGAGTTTCTTAGGTCATTCAATGGTCGATTATATTTGACATGAACACATAGTTGGTCGCCTATTAGTATTTGACAGTTGAACCATATCCTAGGGTGACCCAGAGCTATAAGGACAGAAGGAATTACTACATTATTCTTCTATTGGTTCTTGAGACTAAATTGTATATTTCATTCTATCCGTCCGTTAAGGAGTGTTGCTAGATGTCACCCATGATTAGTATATTGATGTGATCAATTTACTACCGGCGGCTTAGTATTGAACCTATGGGGTCGCACACTAACGAGTGTTCTGATCTTTTCTAAAGGATTAATTATTTTATTGTTTGGTAATTAAATTAAAGAATTTAATTAGTCAAATAAATCAAATTATTTGTTCAAATGGAATATTGTTATATTCTTTGCTAGCACAGAGGATATAATTAATACTGTGATCAAATTAAAGTTTTCTATTTGGAATAGAAAATTAAATTATATATCGTAGTTGAAATATATGTACTCGTAATAAATATTTATATATAAAAGTTATATTTTTAATATTAATTTATTTTAAAATCTATTTTGAATCGACATGAAATTCCATAAAGGGATTTCTACGGTTTCATTGGGACATGAAAGGCAGAATACCTAAAGAAACCCTTAAACTTGGCACGGATTATTAGTTACAGCCCTAAATTATTCGTGATCTTAATTACACCCCTCAACTTGGCCTTTGGAGGGCCATTACCCCCTGGACTCTAATATGGCAAAGAGTGTGGGTGCACTCTCTTTTATGCACGTGGGAGTGAAGCAAAGAGTGTGGGTGCACTCTCTTTTATGCACATGGGAGTGAAGAAAAATTGAAAAATCAACTTCCAAATAGGTTATTTTTTAACTTTTAATTGTCATATAATCATATATAATGATTTATTTGTTACAACTATGTATTTCTTCTTGCTTCATCTTAACATACAATGTGGATTTTACTCTAACTTCTATTATTTTTAATTTCTTCTAAGATATAATGTCTAGTTGTTCCAACTGCATATTTCTTTTTTTTTGTTTTTCGGCGAATTTGTAAAATATTTGGTAGGAACTCCATCATTTTAGCCAAATAAAAAACTTTTAGCAAACATAATGGAGTACCAGTTGTGTATATTTCCTGTTTTTTTTCTTTATATATAATGTCTATTTATTTTAATTGTGTATTTTTATTTTCGAGTCAATCCAATAAAAAACAAATTGGCCATAGCTCCATTATTTTTAACCAAATAAAAAAAGTATAACCAAAATAATGAACTTTCAATTGTACACTCTTTTTATTTCTTCTTTTGATGCAATGACTATTTATTTTAACTATATATTTTTACTTTTTCAGGTAAAATCTGTAAAAAAAAAAAAAAAAAAAGTTACAGCACCATAATTTAGAGCTATAGAAAAGATTATAGCCAAAGTAATAAATTTCAAACTATGTATTTTTTATAACTTTTTAGATGCCTTGACTATTTATTTCAATTGTATAAATATTTATTTTAAGGTCAAATGCAAAAAGAATAACTAAAACTTTATTATTTTTAGCCAAATAAAAAAGATTAGCCTAAATAATGTAGTTCTATCCAAGTTTTATTATAAATTTTATTCAAAAAAATTATCTAAAAAAGTAACATACTTAAAAAGGTAAAACTATATTTTATTTTTCAAAAAAATACCACATAGACAAAAAAAATCCAGGTGACATGCGAGTGCATGCCACTTTCCTGGTATGAGATCGTCCAAGGAGGTAACAGCTATCGGATAACCAAGTATAGGGGGTAATTAAAACCATAGATAGTTCAAAGAAGTAACTAATAATGTGTGCCAAGTATAGAGAGGTTTTAAGGTGTTTTGCCGACATGAAATAAAAGACCATATTGGGGTGACTGCCACGGGTTATGACGACGTGCATAGCGGGTTTGGATTCGGAGTTAGGAATGACGGTGGTACTTCTCTGTTGGATTTTGCTAAAACTTTTGACTTGGTGCTAGATAATTCTTGTTTCCAGAAAAGGGAGGATCACTTGGTCACCTTCCGGAGTAAGGTAGCCAGTACTCAGATTGACTATCTTTTCCTTAGGAGGAGTGATAGGGGCCTTTGCACTGATTGCAAGGTTATACCAAGTGAGTGTCTATCGACGCAGCATAGGCTTTTGGTAATGGACTTGGAGTTCAGGATAACAAGGAAGAAGAGAGCGGGGTATGACCAGCCGAAGATTAAGTGGGGAGCGTTGACTAAGGTTAATGCTCAAAAGTTAGGGGAGAAGTTGTTGCACATGGGGGCCTGGAGGAGTAGTGGGACGCGAGTAACATGTGGCCCACGACAGCGAACTGCATCAGAGAGGCTGCTAGAGAGGTGTTAGGGGCAACGAAGGATTATTTAGGAGGCCACAAAGGAGACCGGTGGTGGAATGAGGAGGTTCAAGGAAAAGTGGAAGCTAAGAAAGTGGCATATCTTAATTTAGTGGTGAGAACAGACGAGGAGGAGAAGAAGACGTGTAGGGAGTGTTATAAGAAGGCAAGGAAAGAGGCAAAATTAGCAGTCACGACGGCTAAGACTGCAGCTTTCAAGCGATTGTACGAGGATCTTGGGGGCAAAGGAGGCGACAAGAAGTTGTTCAGGTTAGGCAAGATTAGGGAGAGGAAGGCTCGGGACTTGGACCAAGTACGGTGCATCAAAGACGAACATGGTAAGGTTCTGGTGGAAGAGGCATGTATCAGGCATAGAGGGTAGGAGTACTTCCATAGGCTCTTGAACAAGGAAGGGGACATGAACATCGTCCTAGGTGAGTTGGAGGATTCATAGAGTCAGAGGGATTTTGGGTTTTGTAGCCGTATTAGGAGCGTAGAGGTGGAGGGGCAATGCGGAAGATGAGCAGGGGTAAGACTACTCGGCCAGATGAGATCCTAGTGGAATTTTGGAAGGTAGTGGGTCGGGCAGGCTTGGAGTTGCTTACTAGTCTGTTTAATGTCATTTTCAGGATGAAGAAGATACCAGAAGATTGGCGGCGGAGTTTGATGATCCCATTGTATAAAAACAAAGGTGATATCCAGGATTGTAACAACTATAGGGGTATCAAACTGCTAAGTCATACTATGAAAGTATGAGAGAGTGTGGTGGAGATGAGGGTGCGATGGAGTGTTACTGTTTCCGAGAACCAGTTCGGATTTATGCCAGGATGGTTGACGACAAAAGCCATTCACCTTGTGAGAAGATTAGTGGAGCAGTACAGGGAGAGGAAGAAAGACTTGCATTGGGTATTCATTGACCTAGTGAAGGCCTATGATACATTCCCGTGAGAGGTCCTATGGAGATGTTTGGAGGCTAATGGTGTCCCAGTGGCATATATTAGGGCGATTAAGGACATGTACGAGGGAGCGAAGACTCGGATGAGCACTGCGGGAGGAGACTCGGATTATTTTCTAGTGGAGATAGGGTTACACCAAGGATCGGCTCTTAGCCCATTTTTGTTTGCTTTAGAATTAGATACGCTGACGCGTTACATACAAGGGGAGGTGCCATGGTGTATGCTATTTGCTGATGACATAGTCCTGATTGACGAGACGCGAGGCGGAGTTAATGCTAAATTGGAAGTTTGGAGACAAACGCTGGAGTCTAAAGGTTTCAAGTTGAGTAGGTCAAAAACTGAGTACTTGGAGTGCAAGTTCAGTGAGGGGATGCATGAAGAAGAAATGGAAGTAAGGATTGGTACTCAGGTCATCCCTAGAAGAGACAGTTTCAAATATCTTGGGTCTATTATTCAAGGCAATGGGGAGATTGACGAGTATGTTACCCATCGTATTTGAGCGGGGTGGATGAGATGGAGGCTCGCATTGGGGGTTTTGTGATAAGAATGTGCCACCTGGACTTAAGGGCAAGTTCTACAGAGTGGTCGTTAGACTGACTATGTTGTATAGAGTTGAGTGTTGGTACGTCAAGAAGTCCCATTTCCAAATGATGAAAGCAGCCGAAATGAGTATGTTGAGATGGATGGGTAGGCATACTAGGAAAGACATGATTAGGAATGAAGTTATTAGTGCCAAGGTAGGTGTGACATCTGTGGAGGACAAGTTGCGGGAATCAAGGCTGAGGTGGTTCGGACATGTGAGGAGGAGAGACATGGATGCTCTAGTGAGGAGGTGTGAAAGGTTGTCCGTGGCGGGTCTGAGGAAGGGAAGGGGTAGGCCTAAGAAGTATTGGGGAGAGGTAATTAGGCAGGACATGTCATTGCTTCAGCTTACCGAGGACATGACCCACGATAGGAAGGTATGGAGGTCGAGAATTAAGGTTGTAGGTTGACAGATAGTAGTGTGTTCCTCCTAGGCCATTCAATAGTAGTAGGACTATTTTTTTAATTTCCAATTTACGGTTCTTTATTACGCATATTGAGGCATTCGCACACGTTACTATGTTACATTGTTGCTAATATTCTTTGCTACTTGGTGCTTTATTTTTATTGTTTCTTGAGCCGAGGGTCTATCAGAATCAGCCTCTCTATCTCTATGAGGTAGGGGTAAGGTCTGCGTACACACTACCCTCCACAGACCCCATTTATGGGATCAAACTGGGTTTGTTGTTGTTGTTGTTGTTGCCGACATGAAATAAAAGTCCATAAAAGGATGTCTAACAACAAAAACTTTGGTTTCATGTTTTAATAGGAAAATTCCAATGCTTGGAATTGGATGTGATGGAAAGTCCATGATCGACAGCCACGGGAAAACCCATTGAGAATGGGATTACGAATTTTCCACACAAAATTCCATGAAGTTTATTTTGGAATAAACTTTTACCCTAAGTAATTAATTACCTCAACCAAATAGGAAAAGGATTTATAGGTGATGCTATATATAGGGTGATGGAGAAAACTTTCCGTAATAAATCTTGAGAAGAAATACCACTTTGTGAAAGTGAGAGTGCAATACAAAGCCAAGAGAGAAAATACAATTACAAGAAAATATCTTTTACCTTTGAGTTGAGATTTTTGAGGAACATTTCAACACAATATTTTTATTAAATTTGTTCGCGGGTTTCATTGATCAAAGAGTTGATAGCAAGATCGGTCTCGGTGTTGATACGCATAGAGTCTTCACACTATCGAATAATATTTAAAACGAGACTCTCTTCACCAGATACGTCTTATATCCGATCTTTGACTTATAAATAAATTTTAAACACGAAACAATCTGCCTAGGATTGTTATTGTCCTCCGTTGCATGTTATGAACACCTATATACCATCCTACAGTCAAAATAGGTGTTCTATCTATAACATGGATTTCATGAATCTACGTTTTTGAAGATTTTCGGAAGAAAAAAAATGAGAAAAAAAAATTACAAAACATTGTATCTAACTACCCGTCTTCAGTGGACCATCAATAATAAAATGGATTTATATTATACACATTAATAATATAATAATTTTTTACACCATCAGCATAATTTAATATGTTATTACTCATTACTTATCAATGATTCTAAGTTGCCATTCAACCTTGATAAATAAAGTTACATATTGTGTATGGGTAAAATTAGGGATAATATTACCCCCGATTTTTCGATGACGAAACAGGAGACGACGTGGTTCATCGCAGTCTCGAGTAAAGTCGATGGCTCCCCAGATCAGAGCCCGAGGACAAATGACGCATCAAAATTCGGACATGACCAAACATGAGAAGAATCGAGCTCGAGTAAAATAAGGAATCGAGGCTAAAGGGAAGACGGTTAGAGAGGACAAATGAGGGGCCGGAATATCTGCCATCAACCGGATATTACGGCACAAATCTCGCCCGATATCAACTACAGATCATAATTTACTAGAAGAGAAGAATTTCTACTTTATTTAGATTTATACTAGGATTGAAACTCCCCTACTATAAAGGGGAGAAGCATTTCATTTTTTAACCACTGTTGGCATGCATATCAAAGCAATAAAGTTTATTTTGGTTTTCTAGCAATTGTTCAAAGTGTTCTTCAGCTACTCTTTTCTTTGGGTGAAATTCAAAAATATCCAGATTTACAAGTGGTAACTGAAAAATAGTCACAGTTTCAAAAGTAATCGAAATTTAGCCACTTTTTATGTAAAGATAAATCTGAACAAAAACACTGTTCAAAATTCGGAAAATATTCCAGCATAATATACTGGAGTTCGAATTTTTTACATGTGAACTTCCAGCATGATATACTGGAGTTCCAGTATATTATGTTGGAACTCAAGTATATTATGTTGGAACTTCAGTATATTATGATGGAGTTCCAGTATAAATATACTGGAATTCGAGCAAAATATATTGGTCCAGCATAATATGCTGGAAGTTCATACACAGGTGCTTCAATCTCCAGTATATTATGCTGGAACCTTCATTGTGCTAGAGTTCCAGCATAATATGCTAGAAGTTCATACACAGGTGCACCAATCTCCAGTATATTATGCTGGAACTTTCCGTGTTGTGGCAAAATAGTGGCTATTTTTTAATGACTTTGCAAACGCTGGCTATTTTTTAATTACCAGTCCAAAAATTAGCTAGCCCATGCTATTTTTACCTTTTCTTTAGTTGCAACCGAGTCCATCTCGAGGACTTGATCGGAGCCAGTTTCAGTGTTCAACTTAAAGTCAGGCTTAATTGTTCCATCACATTTAGTTTGACCGTTTTATTTCTCTTTAGCTCAATTATTTATTGTTCTTAGATTATTTGTGCTAAATTAAATCACCTATCCTTTAAACCGCGTACAAATTTAATTGTTACTTATTTTAAGGGTAAACACATAAAAGTATCTTTTAAATTACGAGATTGTGTAAAGTTATGTGATGACCCGATAGGTCATCTTATGTTTTAAAACCTAATTCTGTGATCCAAAGCCTTAAAAAATCTCATTTTTACCCTCATCGATTTGCGTGCGCAGTCCGGGCGTATTTTCGAAAAGCTTTTATGATAAAACCTGTGAAAAATATAAAATTTTGCTTTGAAAACCAATTGAGTTGACTTTGGTCAACACTTTGAGCAAACGGACCTGGATTCGTATTTTGACGGTCCTGGTGGGTCTGTATCGTAATTTGGGACTTGGGCGTATGCCCGGAATCTAATTCAAAAGTCCCTAGCCCGAGATATCGGACTTTGTTGAAATATGAAAGCTAAAGGCTTAATGAATTTTAAATGTTTGACCCACAGCTAAAGGTACAGCTGCTCAGCGCCCGCAGCTCCTGAAGTCCCGTCTCTATTTTTATTTAGCTGTGTATTTTCATTCAGACAATTTTGTATTTATTTTAGACCCTTGTATGTATTACTGTAGAAGCTCATGCACTTATGACACCAGGTTCAGAGATTTGTAACAGATTTTTTTTTTACAGTTTTAGCTTCCGTATTTATATTTGGATTATTGCATTTAAATCAGTTCTCCTTCATTAATTAAATTTAAATTGTTAAAAAGGATAAATTATTCTAACGTTAGTTTGCCTAGCAAGTGAAATGTTAGGCGCCATCACGGTCCCGACGGTGGAAATTTCAGGTCGTGACAAATTTGTATCAGAGCACTAGGTTACATAGGTCACACGAGTCACGAGCAAACATAGTAGAGTCTGGAGGATCGGTACGAAGACGTCTGGTCTTATCTTCCGGAGGCTATGGAGTTAGGAACAATTTCACTTCTATTCTTCTCTGTCGTGAGATTTTATTCTATCATTGCTGATTAGACCCTTCTATTCTGTTCTCTCGTAGATGGTGAGAATGCATACCGCATCTTCAATTGAGCAGCAGCCAGATCCCCAGTAGCAACTCCTACGAGGGGCAGAGGTCGAGGTCGAGGTCGTGTCAAAGGCCGAGGCAGGGGCAGAGCTCAGCCCAGAGCTCGAGACCAACTATGGAGCCTCAGGTAGAGTTTGATGAGTAGGTTCCAGCCCAAGCTATGCCTATCGGACCAGCTCAAGTCCCGGAGGGGTTCATTGCCATCCCAGTGCTTCAGGATGCTTTGGTCCGTTTGGTGGGCCTTATGGAGAGTATGGCCCAGACTGGCGTATTCCCCATGGCACCAGCCGTTTCTCAGGCTGGAGGAGGAGCACAGACTCCTACTACTCACACTCCGGAGTAGATAGCTCCCCAGTATCAGACTCCAGCATCTCATCCAGTCAGAGTAGTTCTACCGGTTGTTACGGCACAGGCTGGTGATGGGTCAGCTATGTCTTCTGAGGCTTCATGGAGATTAGACAGGTTTACCAAGCTCTTCCAAGTTCAATTCAGTGGTGCTCCTTCAGAGGATCCCCAGGAGTATGTTGACAGTTGTCATGACGTGCTACTAAATATGGGTATAGTGGAGACCAATGGGGTTGATTTTGCTGCATTTCAGATGTTAGGTTCCGCCAAGAAATGGTGGAGAGATTATTTGTTGACCAAACCAGCTGGATCGCCTGCTCTTACTTGGGACCAGTCTCTCAGCTCTTCCTGGAGAAGTTTCTGCCTATCACATTGAGAGAGGAGCATCGATGTCAGTTCGAGCGTCTCTAGCAGGGCAGTATGACTATTACTTAATATGAGATCCATTTTGTGGATTTGGCCGGTCATGCTCTTCTTCTCCTTCCCACCAAGAGAGAGAGGGTGAGGAGGTTTATTAATGGACTTGCTCAGCCTATCAGATTGCAGATGCCTAAGGAGACTAGGAGTGAGATTTCTTTTCAGGTGGCTGCCAATGTCGTCAGGCGAGTCAAGATGGTTCTTGCATAGGGAGGTCAGGGGTCTGACAAGAGACCTTGTCATTCTAGTGGGTTCAGCGGTGCCTCATCTGGAGGCAGGGGTACTTTTGGTAGGGGCCATCCTCCTAGGCCATTTCATTCAGTGCTTCAGACATCCCACAATGCTTCAGGTAGTCGTGGTCCTTAAGTGCATCATTCTAGACAGCCAGCCTACAGTGCACCACCAGCTCCTATCAGTGCACCTCCTATTCAGAGTTATTACCGCGGTCATCCGGCCCGTTAGGGTCAGTCTCAATTTCCACAGCCACAGTACCAGGATGAATGTTTCGAGTGTACTGGTTATGGGCATATCAGGAGGACCTGTCCGAGATTTTAGGCATTCTGCCACAGCATCAGGTTCTCGTACCATGGTTCTGGCACCAGTTGTTGCACCGCCTGCTCAGCCATCTAGAGGTAGGCATCATGTAGCCAGAGGTAGAGGCCAGACTATTAGAGGTGGAGGTCATGCCGTTAGAGGTGGAGGCCAGCCAGCTGGAGGTCATCCTAGGGACATAGTTCAGGGTGGTGGGGCCTAGCCCCGATGTTATGCTTTTACAGCCAGGCCTGAGGCTGAGTCATCTAACGTTGTTATCACAGGTACTGTTTCAGTTTGCAGTAGAGATGCTTCAGTTCTATTTGATTTGGGTTCTACTTACTCCTATGTGTCATCCTATTTTGCTTCATATTTGGTTGTGCCTCGTGATTCTTTGAGTGCTCCTGTGTATGTGTCCACACATGTGGGGGATGTTATTATTGTAGATCGTGTTTATCGTTTGTGTGTGGTCACCATTGGGAGTCTTGAGACTAGTGTAGGTCTTCTACTTCTCGATATGGTCGATTTTGATGTTATCTTGGGTATGGATTAGCTGTCACCTTATCATGCTATATTGGATTGTCACACTAAGACGGTGACCTTAGCCTTACCAGGGTTTCCTTGATTAGAGTGGAGAGCGACTCCTGGCCATTCTACTAGAAGGGTTATCTCTTATATGAAGGCTCGGTGTATGGTCGAGAAGGGGTGTCTAGTGTATTTGGCTTATGTCCGCGATTCCAGTGCGGAGGTTCCTCCCATGGATTCAGTGCCAGTTATTTGTGAGTTTCCTGAGGTTTTTCCTGTAGACATGCCGGGGTTGCCATCCGACGGGGATATTGATTTCTGTATTGACTTGACTCCGGGCACCCAACCCATTTCCATTCCGCCATACCGTATGGCCCCGCCAAAGTTGAAAGAATTGAAAGAACAGTTGCAAGATTTGCTTGATAAGGGATTCATTAGACCTAGTGTCTCGCCCTGGGGTGCACCTGTGTTGTTTGTGAAGAATAAAAATGGATCGATGAGGATGTGTATAGATTATCGGCAGTTGAACAAAGTCACCATCAATAACAAGTATCCATTGCCGAGGATTGATGATTTATTTGATCAGCTTCAGGGTGCCAAGGTGTTTTCGAAGATTGATTTGAGATCTTGCTACCATCAGTTGAGGATTAGGGCATCTGATGTCCCTAAGACAGTTTTTCGGACACGGTACGGGCATTATGAGTTTCTAGTGATGTCCTTTGGTTGACAAATTCCCCAGCAGCATTCATGGATTTGATGAACCGAGTGTTCAAGCCTTATTTGGACTCCTTTGTGATCATGTTTATTGATGATATCTTGATCTACTCCCGCAGTCGAGAGGAGCATGAGCAGCATCTCAGGATTGTACTTCAGACTCTGAGAGCCAGCCAGTTGTATGCTAAATTTTCAAAGTGCGAGTTTTGGTTGGATTCAGTCGCTTTCTTGGGGCACGTTGTATCACCAGAGGGCATTCAGTTAGATCTTAAGAAGATTGAGGCAGTTCAGAACTGGCCTAGACCCACTTCAGCTACAGAAATCAGGAGTTTTTTGGATTTGGCGGGCTATTTACTGTCGATTTGTGGAGGGGTTTTCATCTATAGCAGCCCCATTGACCAGGTTGACCCAGAAGGGTGCCCCGTTCAAATGGCCAGACGAGTGTGAGGCAAGCTTTCAGAAGCTCAAGACTGCTTTGACTACAACGCCGGTGTTGGTGTTGCCCACAGGTTCAGGATCTTATACGGTATATTGTGATGCATCCCATGTTGGGCTCGGTGTGGTATTGATGGAGGAGGGTAGGGTGATTGCGTATGCATCACGGAAGTTGAAGGTTCATGAGAAGAATTACCCTGTCCATGACATAGAGTTGGAAGCCATTGTTCATGTGTTAAAGATTTGGAGGCACTATCTTTACGGCGTGTCGTGTGAGGTCTTCACGGATCATCGGAGCCTTCAGTATTTGTTCAAGCAAAAGGATCTCAATTTGAGGTAGAGGAGTGGTTGGAGCTATTGAAAGGCTATGATATCACCATCTTGTATCATCCCGGAAAGGCCAATATGGTGGCTCACGCCTTGAGTAGAAAGGCAACGAGTATGGGCAGCCTTGCGTTCATTCCAATCGGTGAGAGGCCGCTTGTACCAGATGTTTAGACTTTAGCCAACCAGTTTGTAAGTTTGGATATTTCAGAGCCCAGCCGTGCGTGTATAGTCGCTCGGTCTTCTTTGTTTGAGCACATCGGAGATCGACAGTATGACGACCCTCATTTGTTAGTCCTTAGGGACACAGTGCGGCACGGTGGAGCCAAGAAGGTTACTGCTGGAGATTACGGAGTTTTGAGGATGCAGGGTCGTGTTTGTGTGCCTAATGTGGATGGACTTCGTGATTTGATTCTTGAGGAGGCCCACAGTTCACGGTATTCTATTCATCCGGGCGCCGCCAAGATGTATCAGGACTTTCGACAACATTATTGGTGGAGGAGGATGAAAAAGGATATAGTTGCTTATGCGGCTCGGTGTCTAAATTGTCAGCAAGTAAAGTATGAGCATCAGAGACCTGGTGGTTTGCTTCAGAAGATAGAGATTCCTGAGTGGAAGTGGGAGCGTATCACTATGGATTTTGTTGTTGGACTCCCACGGACTCAAAGGAAGTTTGACGCAATTTAGGTCATTGTGGACAGGCTGACTAAGTCAGGGCATATCATTCCTGTGGCAATTACCTATTCTTCAAAGCGGTTGGCAGAGATTTATATCCGTGAGATCGTCCGTCTGCATGATGTGCCCGTGTCTATCATTTTTGATCGAGGTACGCAGTTCACCAAGCACTTTTGGAGGGCAGTACAGCGTGAGTTGGGCACGTGAGTTGAGTTGAGCACAGCGTTTCATCCTCAGATGGACAGACAGTCCGAGTGCACTATTCAGGTATTGGAGGATATGCTCCGCGCATATGTTATAGACTTCGGAGGATCGTGGGATAAGTTCTTGCCCCTTGCAGAGTTCGCCTACAACAACAGCTACCAGTCGAGCATCCAGATGGCTCCCTATGAGGCATTATATGGTAGACGGTGTCGATCCCCAGTTGGATGGTTAGAGCTGGGGGAGGCTCGGTTATTGGGTACATATTTGGTGCAGGATGCCTTGGATAAGGTCAAGATTATTCAGGATAGACTTCTCACATCTCAGTCCAGGCAGAAGAGTTATGCCGACCATAGAGTTCGTGATGTTGCATTCATGGTCGGGGAGAGAGTGTTGCTCCGGGTATCACCCATGAATGTTGTAATGAGGTTCGAAAAGAAGGGCAAATTGATCCCTAGGTATATCGGGCCCTTTGAGATTCTAGAGAAAGTAGGAGATGTGGCTTACAGGCTTGCGTTGCCACTGGGGTTATCATCAGTTCATCCAGTGTTCCATGTGTTCATGCTTCGGAAGTATCACGGTGATCCATCCCATGTGTTAGATTTCAGCTCTGTCCAGTTGGACAAGGATTTGACTTACGAGGAGGAGCCGGTGGCTATTCTATCCCGGCAGGTTTGTCAGTTGAGGTCGAAGAGTTATCCTTCAGTCCGAGTGCAGTGGAGAGCTCAGCCCATCGAGGCAGCTACTTGGGAGTCTGAGTAGGACATGCGGAGTAGATATCCCCACCTTTTCACCAGTTCATGTACTTTTCTATGTCCGTTCGAGGACGAACGATTATTTTAGAGGTGGAAAATGTGATGACCCGATAGGTCATCTTATGTTTTAAAACCTAATTCTGTGATCCGAAGCCTTAAAGAAATCTAATTTTTACCCTCCTCGATTTGTGTGCGCAGTCTGGGCGTGTTTTTGAAAAGCTTTAATGTTAAAAACTGTGAAAAATATGAAATTTTGCTTTGAAAATCAATTGAGTTGACTTTGGTCAATGCTTTGAGCAAACAGATCCGGATTTGTGTTTTGACAGACCGGTGGGTCCGTATCATGATTTGGGACTTGGGCGTATGCCCGGAATCAAATTCGGAAGTCCCTATCCCGAGATATCAGACTTTGTTGAAATATGAAAGCTAAAGGCTTGATGAATTTGAAATTGACCCATAGTTGACTTTTTGGATATCGGGTCTGTATTTTGGTTTCGAAAACTCGTTATAGGTCCAATACCATATTTATAACTTGTCTGTGAAATTTGGTAAGAAACGGAGTTAGTTTGACGTGATTCGGGCGTCCGGTTGAGAAAATATAAGTTTTAAAGTTTTCTTAAAAATTTTATTTGATTTGGTATTCAATTCATAGTTCTAGGTGTTATTTTGGCGATTTGATCGCGCGAGAAAGTTCGTATGATATTTTAGGACTTGTGTACATGTTTGATTTGGAGCCTCGAGGGCTCGGGTGAGTTTCGGATAGGCTACAGAGTGAATTTGGACTTAGAACATTGCTGGCGTGCTTCAGTTTTTGTTGCAGGCCTCAGATCTCGCAATTGCGAGATCAATTGTCGCATTTGCGACCGCTGTTGGGTTCGCATTTGCGAAGAGTAGCTGGGGAGGCCAGAGTTCGCATTTGCGAATAATGTTTCGCATTTGCAATGGGAGCTGGGAGGGGGATTCTTCGCATTTGCGATCACTTAGTCGCATTTGCGAACTATTCTTCGCATTTGCGATGAGAGCTGGGAGAGGGATTCTTCGCATTTGCGATCACTGGGTCGCATTTGCGATGAATTCTTCACATTTGCGGGGCTCGCATTTGCGAACCCCAGGTCGCAAATGCGACATATGCAACTGATCAAATATGACTTAGGTGGGATTTTTGGTTCATTCTTTAAATTTTCAAAACCTAAAACCTTAGAGGCGATTTTTCCAGACTCTTTCTTCCCCAAATCATTGGTAAGTGATTCTGACCTATTTTCTTTCAATCTTTCACTACTTTTTCTAAGATTTCAACCAAAAATCTAAGGTTTCTATGGTGGAATTGGGGGGTTTTGGGTAGAAATTAGGGATTTGGTAAATTAGGGATTTAGAACTTAAATTGAGGTCGGATTCCAAAATAAATTCCATAACCGGGCTCGGGGGTGAATGGGTGAGGGGTGTTGGTCCGAATTTCGGATTTGGTCCAAGCGGGCCCAGGTGTTGACTTTTATTGACTTTTTCAATAATGACCTAAATTGAATCTTTTGTAATCGTGGGTGATTTCTAAGGCTTATTTTGAACCGTTTGGTTGGTATTTTGCTAGATATTGTTGGTTCGGAGGCTGGTTTGAAAGGCAAAGTTGTGGTTGAGCTTTGAGTGGTCTTTGGTGCGAGATAAGTGTTGTGTCTAACCTTGACTTGAGAAAAATAGGAACCCTCAGACTATGTGCTATGTGATTCCCATGTGAGCGGCGTATATGCGAGGTGACAAGTGCTTATACGCCGCCGAATTATCTGTTTTCCCTGATTTACCATTTTTTCTTAATTATTTCCTTTCCTTTCTTAACTGTTATATGCTCTAAATGCCTTTCCATGCTTAATTGCTACTTCTTATTCAAAATTTTCTCTTGTTCACGACGTTAGTTCTTCCATAGTTTTACGATTCCCTGCTTTTTGCTTAAATTGACTTACTTACACCTTCTAATTGTCAATTACTGGATTGGTCTCGTTGTGTAATACTACTCATGTAGATTTCTATATTGTACTAGATTTTCATTTGGTTCAGTTTGGTATTTGTTGATCGTAAGGGTTATTGTAGTATGAATTATTGATTTGACTGTGCATTGAGTATATTGTACTGATAGGGGTGAATTTGTACTATACGGTGGGATCGGGTTGCACGCAGCAACAAGTGCAATAAGGGTGAATTTGTACTATACGGTGGGATCGGGTTGCACACCGCAACAGGTGGAATAAGGGTGGATTGACATGGTGAAATAATGGTGAATTATGATACCGATATTGACATATGGTGGGATCGGGTTGCGCGCCGCAACTTATATATATATATATATATATATATTATTTGTTGTTGTTGATATCGTTACGATGAAATAAGGGAGGATTTTGTGTTGTCTGGTGGGATCGGGTTGCGCGCCGCAACAACCTATATATTTTCATTCCTTGAGCTGTGTTGGTTTGTTTTCAGTATTTGTATCTGAATTATTAAAGATTGGTAATTCTGGACAACACTGGTTTATTCTTGAGGTTGTGGTTATTATTTTCAGTTGGCTGTTTAATTCTGTTGAGTATTCCCATTTTCTGTCATTATTATATACTACGTTCAGGTGGTAGCGTAGGTGACTCGCCTTAACCTCGTCACTAATTCGTCAAGGTTAGGCTCAGTACTTACCAGTACATGAGGTCGGTTGTACTGATACTACACTCTGCACATTGTGCAGATTTTGGAGTCGGTCCCGGCGGCGGCTATTAGAGAGCTCGGATTGGACAGCCTGCGGAGACTTGAGGTACAACTGCTCAGCGCCCGCAGCTCCTGAAGTCCCGGTCTTTATTTTTATTTAGTTGTGTATTTTCATTCAGATAACTTTGTATTTATTTCATACCCTTGTATATATTACTCTAGAAGCTCGTGCACTTGTGACACCGGGTTCAGGGATTTTCAACAGATATTTTTTTTTTTACAGTTTTAGCCTCCGCATTTATATTTGGATTATTGCAGTTAAATCAGTTCTCCTTCAATAATTAAATTTAAATTGTTAAAAAAGATAAATTGTTCTAACGTTGACTTGCCTAACAAATGAAATGTTAGGCACCATCACGGTCCCGACGGTGGGAATTTCGGGTCCTGACAAGTTATTTTACACCGTTGTATATAGAACTTAAACAGTAATATAATTAGGATTTCTGCATTTACCAAAGAGCGAAATTTCCTAAAGACATAGCACGACGACGCATAACTTCTGATTAAACTGATGAAAAAATGTATAACATCCAGTTAATCCGGCCGTACGTATGTACAGATTTTAAAAATAAGTTTTCTGTAAAATACTTTCAAAGTAAAAGATCTTAAGATCAACTAGATCCTTTCTTTAACGAAATAAATTTGATTAAATCTAATTAGCGAAGACCATAAAAAGCTGTATGATTCGCTGCTATATAAAAAGTAATTTTTGCTTTATGCAAGCTTTGCTTTCACGATCCATCAATAAACAACTCCTTAAACATTAATTAGGAAACTGGAATAGGTCATCCAGCTTTCAGAATCTGATTCAAAAGAAGAATAAACAAACTACCTTGTGCATTTCGTGGCCTCTCATTGAAATAAATTACAATATCATAAAAGAGTTTACCCTTTATATAGGATACTATGAAAATACTTTTACACTATCAAATCATTTAAAAAGCAGTAAATAATTACACCATAATAAGTGAAACTAGTTATCTGTAAATATGACACGCAACCTACAGGTTAACTTATGCGATTAGTGTAAACTTTATTTGCATCGTCAGTGTATATATGTATTTACTTAAACTCTAAACTTAATGGACTGGCGTCGCACTTATCTGCCTATTTACAATATGATTCGCTAGCTGTGTTCTATAATTAGAAATTTAGAATCTTAGTATTCTATTATTAATTCTTAGATCGCTTACAGAAGCAACTTAGGTATTGATAGACATTCCTACATAATTTTGATTGAATATATATATTGAGAGAAGCTAATCCTATATATGGCTTTTAAGAGATACGACTAACTTTTTGCAAGGACTTCCATTATTGAGCGCGCATTTCCTATTTTATTATCTTTGACTTGAACGTCTATTCATTAACAGTGTAAAAATACTTTTGTACGATTAAGTTATGTAAAAATTTATTACAATCAGCCCTCAATAAAAATGAGATTAATCAATAACCTAAAAGGTAAAAAAAATTACTTGCTAAAACATTAAGATACAGTGATAGAGTTAAAAAAAAACTAAAGTAAAGGGTAAAATCGGTTTATATTAAATGATTGAATTATAGCGTGACACGTGCAACCGGAGACAGATGGAAGATTAAGCGAGTAGAAACCAGATCCAAGAACAACAACTTCAATTGGTACCGGGAAGATCCCGAAGGGAACACAGTCAACGGGAGCAAATGAATGTTTGTCACCAGATGATATTTAATAAAGAATATTCCTCAATATTAAATAACACAACCGTTGCAGAGAATTTTGGCATTCATGACCTGCCATTACATATTCATCAATTACCCCATCATTTTCATTAAAGAGGGGATTTGATTGATCTTAGGACCTTGCTCCCTAGGTATAGCTATAAATAGTGGCTTCAACAACCATTGTGACACACGACAATTCTAACAAACTTATGCTACACACTATTCCAAACTAAATAGTACTTTATTTTCTGTCTAACTTCGGAAGCCTTGCTTCCAGAACCAAATTATCTGCTATTTTATCTTGATTTCTACGCTAAGTCTTGTATTTTATTTATTTTATTTATCATTTAGTATCAAATCGATTCGTTTGTCTATAAACAACGTTATAAATTCAACTGTACCATTTTACGGGTAAATAGCAAGCGCCCACCGTGGGCTTAAACAGTTGCATAATCGAGTTGATCCTTGCATCTACCACTAACCTATTTGATTCTTTGTTTCTTAGAAAAATTCATAAAACAATGGCAGCTAACGATGTCAATATCGCATACAACATTGAGGCACAAGAAGATCTGCCTCAACACAAGGATTCGATCAGTAACACCCGCAACGAGAAGGACATAGCAACGCCGGTTCATGGCGGACAACATCCCCGATACGTACGAGAGCCGACTCCTTATGATGCTGAAGATGAGCACGTTGCGGAAACGGTGAGGATCTTGAGAGAACGGAAAAAGGCCATCATGGTCTATCTCTCACGGCAAGACCAGGCCATGACAGAACTAAGGCAAGCGTTGTCAGGTGCTTCCAACAACATAAATGGAAGAGGCCCTATTCCTCCAGGTGCTCCCGTAAATCAAACGGCGCAAAGGGTTGATAACAGCACCCCGAGGGGTGAGGTTGCCGGGGGGATCGGCAGCGGATCCGATAACGACAACAGCAATGATCCGTTCAAAACTGAGCTCATGCGATTCATGAGGGAAATGAGCGAGTTGACGGACCAGAATGCGAAAGAATTCCACACTCGAATGGACCAAATTCCGGGTGCACCACCAGTGCTGAAGGGCCCGGACTTGAAGAAGTACACCCAGTTGTTGTTTAAACCAAGCGCAGTACCAGAGTTGATTCTGAAGCGGTTCAAAATTCTAGACGTACCGAAATATGATGGGACTTTAGACCTTCAGGAACACATCACCACCTATACAATGGCGGTGAAAGGAAACAACTTGGCTCAACATGAGATAGAGTCGGTCTTGCTGAAGAAGTTCGGAGAAACCCTCACAAAGGGGTCCTTGACATGGTATTCACTCTTACCAGAACACTCAATAGATTCCTGTGAGATGCTCACAGATTCTTTCATCAAGGCCTATGCTGGGGCCAGGAAGGTCCAGGCCCGGAAGGCGGACATATTTAGAATTTCGCAACGAGAGTCCGAGTTGCTACGTGAGTGCGTGATCAGGTTTCAGAAAGAACGAATGATGTTACTGGTCGTGCTAGATGAATGGGCAGCTGAGGCATTTACTAAAGGGTTGAACCCGAGGAGCTCAGATGCCTCCCGGAACCTAAAGGAAAGCCTGCTCGAGTTCCAGGATACTATATAGGTGGATGTCTATAACCGTTACGAATCAAAGATAAGGAAAGAAGATGATTAGACCGGATTCCTGGCATTAACCAAGGGTCGAGATCGAGAAAAGTACAGGGATAAATCGAAGGATGATTTTGATGTAGATCGACAATCTTCTAAGGGCAGGTTTTTGCCCTACGCAAGGGCTGAAGGACGCGGCAGCAGAGGGTTTCGGTGAGCGGATAAGTTTGCTCCCGATAGAAGAACCGATCGCGGCTGGAAGAACAGGTCATTGCAAGACAAAGAAGTATCGGGTTCCCGAGATTCTATAGTTGGTATCGGCAATGAGAAATATCAAGGAAGCCCGATTCTCAAGGCTAATGAGGTCTGATTCTAGCCAGAGGGATCCTAATTGATGGTATGAATATCATGAGATTAAAGGCCACCGGACTAGGGACTGCTGACATCTGCATGAGGATGTAGAAACGCTGTTGAAAAATGGCTATCTCAGAGAATTCTTAAGCGATCGGACTAAGAACAATTACGGCCGCAGTCGGGATAACGCATAGCCCTCGAAGGTAGGGAAAGACCCTCCCCGACTAACCATCAACATGATTTTAGAGGGTAACAAGATCAACGGTGTAACATTTTCGGTAGTAGAAAAGACAAAGGTATCGGTGACTCGTAGAAAGAAACTCTGGAATGTCGCCGAGGACAATATCACCTTCACAGAAAAGGATGTCGATGGACTTCTACTGCCGCACAATGATGCCCTGGTAATTTCTCTTAACGTTATAGATTTTAAAATTAAACATGTTTTGGTGGACTCCGAAAGTTTAGCCAACATCATTCAATGGAGAGTGATGGAACAAGCCAAGCTAACCGAAAGCATCATTCCAGCAACAAAACTCCTCGCCGGTTTCAACTTAGCAAGTGTAACGAACCGAGGAGAGATCTTGCTCCTCACGAATGCTGAATGGGTTATGAAGACTACCTTATTTGAAGTAATAGACGGTGATATGGGCTACAACATAATTCTTGGCATACCATGGCTACACGAGATAAAGGCCATACCATCAACATATCACCAACTTCTAAAATTCCCAACTCCAGAGGGAATTAAAGAAATAAGAGGAGATTAACCGGTGGCAAGGGAGATTCCAGTAGTAAAGGGAAGGAACATAAGGCATAGTAATTACAGGAACCGACGCCCGCTCCCGAACCAAATGAAGATGACAAAGGGAAGGAGTCGTCGAAATCCCACTAGGTACCAAGATATTTCCAGGTACCAAAAGAAACGGACGCGACCAAGTCTACGACGGAAGAAATCGAACAACTAGCACCGTTCGAAAAGTTTCTAGAGAGGAAGTTTCACTTGGGGACATGACTCAACCCTGAGCTCAGGTAAGGATTAATTGAGTTTCTTAAAACTAACGTTGATTGTTTTGCATGGTCGCACGCTGATATGACAGGTATCTTGGTAGAAGTGGTCGTGCACATGCTAAGCCTGGACCCAAGCATCCTGTCGGTAAGGCAAACGAAGCGCCAAATTGCTGAGGTCAGAAACAGGTTTGTTAAAGAAAAGGCAACTCGATTACTCAACATCGGTTCAATCCGGGAGGTAAAGTATCATGACTGGCTAGCTAACATAGTAGTAGTTTCGAAAAAGAATAATAAATTACGTATGTGCGTAGATTATAAGGATTTGAATAAGGCGTGCCCAAAAGACTCATTCCCACTGCCAAACATTGATCAAATGATTGATGCAACGGCCGGACACGAGTTGATGAGTTTTTTTTATGCCTATTCCGGATACAACCAAATTAAGATCAACCCGGAAAATCAGGACAAAACTTCGTTCATAATAAACTTTGGCACATATTGCTATAATGTGATGCCCTTCGAGCTTATAAACATCGGAGCCACTTATCAGAGGCTCGTGAACAAATGTTCGAAAAGAAAATATGGAAAACAATGTAAGTGTACATAGATAATATGCTTATTCAATTCTTTAAATGCAGGTGACCATTTAAAACACCTCCAGGAAACCTTCGATATCCTAAGAAAGCACAACATGAAGCTTAACCCCAAAAAGTATACGTTTGTAGTCAGCTCTGGTCAATTTTTAGGTTTCCTGGTATCACAAAGAGGGATCGAAGTCAATCCCGGCAAAATTGAAGCCATCGAGGACATTCCAGACCAGCTGACAAACGTGAAAGAAGTCCAAAGACTAACCGGAAGATTAGCCGCTCTAAGCAAGTTCATTTCTCGGTCTTCAAAAATATGTTATCACTTATTCTCACTTCAGAAGAAGAATAACAACTTCGAATGGACTCCAGAATGCTAATAGGCTCTAAAAGACCTGAAACAGTATCTATCAAGCCCTCTGTTACTATCAAAACCGGAGGAAGGCAAAAGTTGCTAATATACTTAATAGTCTCGGAGGTAGAAGTAAGTGTCGTTCTAGTTTGGGAGGATGAAGGTACGCAATCTCCTATACATTATGTTAGCAAAATTTTATCGGGAGCGGAAACTCGTTATCCGTACCTCGAAAAACTGGCCTTAGCTCTCGTAGTCATCGTGGTGACAACTTTTCCCCTGCGGAATGTCCTTCACAAACCTGAGTTGTCATGTCAACTAGCTAAATGTGCAGTAAATATTAGTGAATCTAATATTAAATATAAACCCAGGACTGCGATCAAATCACATGTTTTGGCCGACTTCATGGCCGATTTTAGTCTTGGGCTACTGCCTTTGGCCCCAAAAGAAGCGGTAATGGTGTTGGAAATGACATCAGGAGTTTGGACCTTGTTCACAGACAGAGCTTCCAACGTGAAAGGGTCCGGGCTCGGGGTAGTCTCAATCACACCCTCGGGAGAAATCCTGAGGCAGGCTATAAAAACGGTTCCCTTGACTAATAATGAAGCCGAGTATGAGCCTTTGATCGCAGGACTTGAACTGGCTCGGGGACTACACTCTGAGGTCATTAAAATCAAATGTGATTCCCAACTAGTGGTAAACCAAGTATGTGGAATCTTCAACACCAAAGAGGAGCGCATGCAGCAATACGTGGTTAAGGTTCAATCTTTGCTCACGCAGTTCAGGGAATGGTCGATCACCCATATCCCGAGAGAATAAAATGCAAAAGCGGATGCATTGGCCAATTTGGGATCGTCCACAAAAATGAAAGGATCAAATTCTGGTACGGTCGTACAGCTCATGCACTCAGTACTGGATGTGGATGGTTATTATGAAGTAAATACAACCAACCTGGTCTGGGACTAGAAGAATGAGATCATCGACTACCTTGAGCACGGCAAGCTGCCAGAAGACCCGAAGGGCACTCCGCACCAAAGCAGCTCATTACAGCTTCTAGGGAGGACAGTTATACAGAAGGTCGTTCAAAGGCCCGTTGGCCCGATGCTTAGGAGCCTCCAAGGCTAATTATGTCAGGAGAGAGGTTCACGAAGGAATTTGCTGAAATCATTCAGGTGCAGATTCGTTGGTGTCAAAATTAGTTAGGGCAGGATACTACTGGCCTCGGATCGAACAAGACGCTAAGGCATTCGTTCAAAAATGCGACAAGTGTTAACGCCATACACCGTTAGTGCATCAACCGGCAGAACTGTTGCATTCTACACTATCCCCATGGCCATTATGAAATGGGAAATGGATATAGTCGGACCACTGCCACCGGCTCCTGGGAAGGTAAGATTTATTTAAATTTTATCTGATTACTTCACTAAGTAGGTTGAAGTAAGTCCTTACCAGAACATCGGCGAGCGTGAAATGGTCAATTTCCTATGGGAAAACATAATTTGCCGGTTCGGAATACCAAAGAAAATTGGCCTGCGAAGCAAATACCAAAGTTAAAAACCCTGTCATGACAAATTAAGAAAAAACAAGCAATAAAAGAGCAAGTTCGGTACCGCTGCTGCATTGTGCATGGCATTATTTAACAAACACTGTCCCGATAAAGAGCGTATTTTCTTCTTGTCCTTTTCTGAAGTCAGCGGCTTGAGATAATTGGCGAGTTTCACCAACCAGGACAGCAGATGGCACTCAGTAGACACCGAGAGGGAGACACTTCTCCTCCTTTGGAGATCTGCAGAAGAGGGCGAGTAGTTGTGCCCCAAATTCCCATGGTCTGGGGACTAGGAAGGAGGGGCATCCTCCTTTCGAGCATCTGCGACCGGTAGGGGTGATGTAGCAGTTGCTGGTGATGAAGGTAAGGCCAGCATGGAAGGAGATGAAGCTGATGGTATTGTAGGTTGAGAAGCAGTTACGGCAGAGGCAGTGTTGTTTGTTGGTTTCTTACCAACCGAAGGCGGAAGAGGCCCGATACTCGACCTCATAATATAGGAAGCAGCAATTAGGAACGGAAAGGGAGAATTGGCATTCTCCACTAAGTCAAATTACCCCCAGAGAGCTTAGGCGTCATCCTCGGTTGGGATTATAAGCTCTTCAGACTGAGCATTCTGTTGAGCTGATGAAGGTCGTTGTCTTCTTTGTAGGGAAGCTCCTTCATCACTAGCTTCTCCATCATCGTCAATAACTACAGTGGTTGCGGATGGCTCGGGTGCAGTTTTCTTCACTTTCTTATTCTTACCCTTAGCTGAGGAAGAACGCCGCCTTTTGGGTTGCTTGTTCTCTGGCCAGGAACTCTGAGAGGAAGCGTTTGCACTAGAAGCATATCCGATGGCACCTGTTCGGGTGAGAGCCTCCTTTAACAATCCCGCTACCTCTGCGGGATCAACCAAAAAGTCTTCTTCAAGGATGGAAGCAGAACCCTGTCGGAGACCTGAATCGAACAAAAAGGTGAGGTTAACCAATTTTCCTATGTACAAAGATAGAATTAAGGAAAAATCAGTTTACCGTGATTCCTGACCCTCCACCCGTACTTGGGGGCCAACTCTTTCCACCGGCGGGTCTCAGATGTGGTGATGTCCAGAATCTTCTGAACTCAGCGGTCGAGGCCTTCAACCCTTGGTGGTGTCCACCGAGTTGCTGCAATAATGAAAGGAAAAGGGTCAGCAATGACATGAAACATCCTTTTTCAGAAAAAAAAAAAAAAAAAAAAGAGATAGACTTTGAACTTACGTGAACGAGTCCAAGACTCAGGGAAGGATGGAGTTGTGGCCGGGATGATATCCTTGGTGGAAATAACGACAAACCGTTCCATCCACACACGGTCATTGTCGTCATCCATGCTGGTGAACAAAGCATGGTGGCCACGCTTGCTGAAATTTATTACTCCCCCGCGAAAAATCTTGGGGGAGTAGAGGTTTATCATATGAGCCAAGGTGAGGTACTCATTCATTTTTTGGCACAGTCGCTGCAGACAGGCCACCGTTCACCACACCGAAGGGCCCACTTGTGCCAAACAAAATTGGTACCGGTGGCAATGCTCAAAAATCACAGGATCAAGTCCCCCGCTCAAAGAAAACGCACCCAAAATGAAGGGGTATGTGTAAACATACGTGAAGCCCTTCTTAGCGAAGGTTACTCGCTACACTAGATCGGGAGCAATGATATTTAAGTCATGGCAATCACAGTGTTCCTTCACAGCAGGAATACTGGAAGGGCGAATAGAAGAAGGAAATTTGCCAACATCCCAGGTGCGAGAGTTTGAATAAGGAAACTTCTCTTCGAAGTCCTTGGCTATGTTGAGATTTTTAGGGATGATGATGCTCATCGTATGAGGGTCAGCATCAACATCGAAGAATTAGTGAAAGAAGCCATAATAAGTAGAATGTGATAAGAGTTTTTCGAAGAGGATTAAAGAATGATAAAAGCAAAAAAGAGTTGAATGCAAAGAAATTGAGAAAGTTTATGGAACTGTTAAGTGTAAAAGAAGAAGAAGAATGAGGCGTATAAGTAAAGGAATATGCAGCTAAAATCGTGGCCATGATTACCTCGAAAATCGGCGAAAATATTGCTAAATCGTGGAGTAACACGTATTCGGAGTATTAAATGCGAGGAGACGTGCGTCTTATCAAGTGTTAAAAACTTTTCAGAAGGGTTCAGAAAATTTTTCGCCAAGAAAGGAATCTTCACCAACTTCCCGGTGACACAAAAATGTGCCACGGGAAAGCAGGGGGACTATATATATAGGGTAAAATTGGTTTATATTAAATGATCAAATGATAGCGTGACACGTAGAACCGGAGACAGATGGAAGATGAAGCGAGTAGAAACCAGATTCTAGGACAACAACTTCAGTTGGCACCGGGAAGATCCCGAAGGGAACACAGTTAACGGAAGAAAATGAATGTTTGTCACGAGATAATATTTAATCAAGCATATTCCTCATTATTAAATAACACAGTCGTTGCGGAGAATTTTGGCATTCATGACCTACCGTTACATATTCATCAATGGCCCTCACTATTGTCATTTAAGAGATGCTTAATCCTAGGACCTTGTTCCCTAGTTATAGCTATAAATAGTGGTTTCAACAACCATTGTAACATATGAAAATTCTAACAAACTTATGCTAAACACTATTCCAAGCTAAATAATACTTTATTTTTTGTCTAATGTTATTCTTATTGCTGCCTTCGGAACCATGAACCAAGCTATCTGGTGTTTTATCTCGATTTCGATACTAAGTCTTGCATTTTATTTAATTTATTTATTATTTGGGATCAAATCGATTCGCTTGTCTATAAATCACGCTATAAATTTAACAGTATCATTTACGGATAAACAATTAATACTATCCATGTATAAGTTAAATTCTATTTTTTTTATCTCTTTATTATTTGGAAACTGGCTGCAATCTACATAAATTTTTTAAACGTTTTCTAATAATGACTTAAATAAATTCCACTTTCCACTTTTGCTAACAAGTTAGGCATATGACACCGCGTGAAACACGACTGCTTTTAGGGATGGTCAAAAAATATTGTTATAACTACTTAAAGATCCAACTATATATCAGCTTGGGATATTTACATAAATAGTAACCGAATTTTTTGTTTATTTTCCTAGAAGATATACATAAACTATATAATAATTATACACGGGCATCCATATATAATTGAGCTTATGACATAAGTGCCCACTCGGCCGAAACATATATCAGTTGATGGCCCATAGTTTTACATTACAATTTGTAGCCAAAAATAAATAACATATGCTAACTAACAAATAGTTTTCCTGCTCATAATACATCAAGAAATATTCTTCCAAATTCACAGTCTCCATTGCAGATATTTTCCAACTTCCGAGAAAGATTTATGTTATATATTGGACATACACTCAATTAAATAAATTTGCTACACAATCTTTATAATTTAACAGGTTATAGTAAATTATGTACGACTTTTGCTAATAATATTATTCCAAATAACAAAAATAAATTTTTGTAACCAACTATAGTAAAATTAGACTATTACATAAGTAGTCTAGCCTCAAAGTATCAACTTGTAAGAAAGGGAACTAATTATAACTCTTACACAATTCGAATGCTGAAATAAAATAAAATATTTTAGAATCCTAACGTACTAGTAATAATTAAACTACTACTAAAAAAATCAACTAAACCTACTAATAAAGTACGAAAAAGTACTCTAGTAAACAATTAATCTTCTCTTCATACTTTGAAGTCCGGAAATATCTGGATGTCTACTAGCAAAATAATCCTCCGCATAAGGATTGCAAATAAAAGTGAGGCCAAGTCTCACACAAAGTGCAATTGCAGAGATTTTGACGAATATATCTAACATATGTGGTAAACAATTTGGTGGTTTTATTGCAAGAGAACACATGACACTGATTATTAATTTCTATACAAAATAGTCTATACACGTTGAATATATAAAGTTAAGGTAAAAGAATAATATATACACTTTTATACATCATATAACAATATATACACGTTGGATAGATAAAAGTGTCAGAGATACAAAATATATACAAAATAGATTGTCACTATACAAAAAATATACAAAATAGATTGTCATTATACAAAAAATATATAAATTAGACTTTCACTAAATAAAAAATATACAAAATAGATATTTCGGGTTATTAAATATAATATGTTTGGGCCGGAGGGATATTTTATGTCAATATAAAAATATATGGGCTATTAAAATTTTGAGGGCTATAGAGGGTCATTTTCTCTATATAATAATTAGGGGTGTCAAATGGGTGGGTTGGGCCGATTAGTCAAAAAATTTGAGTCAATAAATGAGCGGGTCATTGATCCGTCCAAACGTTACTTGAGCTGATATGAGTTGGGTCAAGATGCGCTAAAATTTAAGTCATAGTAGCCCAACTCATCCAACTCTTACCAAACTTTAAACAATATGTGTTATTTTCTTATGAATTATATAATTACTAAATAAGACTTTTTTTCCTTTTGTTATGGTCAACATATCAAACAAAAAAGAATTATTTTTAAGATAATTTGACAAAGTTACTCATAGATTAATTTTGGCTAAAAATATGCCCAACTTTAAATGTGTTCAGATGCGCTGGATCAAGATGGTTTAGTTCCATAAATAAGCGAATCAATAACCAGCCCAACTTTAGACGGGTTGGACGGATTATTTGGGCTTGGGCCAAATTTAACAATTCTACATATATTATATATCCCCGATTATTTTTAATTAGTTTAAGCTATTGAATGTCAACTATTTAAGTTAATTCTTCTATCATATCTTTAACTAATGACAAAAAACTTAAATTATGCTTAAAAAGGAAAAGTTTTTGTCCCTCTATGCATCCCCTACAGGTATGAAGTAAACTAGGTTCAAGTTGCGTTTGTGGAGGAAAAAAGTTAGATAACTTTTTTTTGATCATGCGCACTAAAAATATAGGGGTTTGTTTTTCACATTATCCTGTTATTTTGTTTTTTGGTAATCACATTATCCTGTTATTACATTATCGTTTGCCACATCTTTCTTTTTTTTTTTTTTTTCTGTTTAGCCATTTTTGTTAATTGGGAGTTTCATTGAGGGCCCCAAAAAAGTTCTTCATTTACTATAAGTAGATTAGAATATTTATAAATTTAAATGTGATTTAACATGATTTAAACACTTACCCCTTGTCGATCGATACTAGGAAACTAAAATATAAAAGAAAAGCAAAGTTAACAAGGTTACATCATGACCTAATTTTTGTGATAAGATCGTTAATCACGTCCCACCACCAACTGCCTCTCACAGTGTCTTTTTTCCATGTGATTCGTATGAAACTTTTTCAATTGATTTTCTACTCGATATTTGGTATTCGTATTGAAGCTCCGACTAATCCGAATTCATGCCGCATAAAGTCCAGTAAATAAGGAAGTGTTCCCTACCAAAGATCGAATTCAAGACCTCTAATTAAAAATTAAAAAAAATTGGTTATACGTTTGAAACTTGAAATTAAAGAGTTGATAATTAAAAAAAGAATAACATATCAATTGGACAGCATGTCTTATAACGGCTGCTGGATGTATTCACAACAAACAACATGATATCCTTCAGCATTTAAAATGTAGCATCTTGTTGACAGTTGGAAACTGATGGCTTACCTCTTTTCTTCAAATATTGTTTGGTTGATTTGGATTGTATTGATGTTGAGAGGAAGGGAAGAGGTAGGGCTCCAGTCCAGTGGCGGATCCATCAACGAATTCAACAATTTGATAGAATTCAGGGATCAATTCCTATACATAAGTGTAAATAAAGTCTTTTTTAATTAAAATTTCTTCATTGTACTCCCTCATAGACAAATTGTATGGAACAAAGTTAAAGGTTAAAATAAACTCTTACCTCTTAAAATTGTCTTTCAATTTCTTCTTTTACTCATCAACCAATATCAACAATATCAACAAAATATTGAAATCGCTTATCCTTAGTTTAGTTTGTCATAAAAGAATATTTATTTCGGGGTTCATTGATTAGTATACTTCCAGTGCTGGTAAGGCCGGGATCATAATCGTCCATAGAGATCGGACAAAAAATCAATGGTAAAAGTACTCTGCTGGGCCGAAACTGACACTCAGAGACGAAAGCTAGAGGAGCGAATGAGATTGATACCCCAATAATCCTAGCCATAAACGATGAGGTAGGGGTCCAGTCCAATGGCGGATCCATCAATGAATTCACCAATTAGATAGAATTCAGGGATCGAATCCTATACATAAGTGTAAAAAAGAAGTGTAAATAAAGTCCTTTTTAATTAAAATTTCTTCATTGTACTCCCTCATAGATAAATTGTATGGTACAAAGTTAAGGTTAAAATAAACTCTTACCTCTTAAAATTGTCTTTCAATTTCTTCTTTTACTCATCAATAATATCAACGAAATGTTGTAATCGCTTATCCTTAGTTTAGTTTTTCATAAAAGAAAGTTTGTTTCGGGGGTCATTGATTAGTATATTTCCAGTGCCGGTAAGGCCGGGATCATGATCGTCCATAGATATCGGACAGAACACCAACGGTGAAAGTACTCTATTGGGCCGAAACTGACACTGAGAGACGAAAGCTAGAGGAGCGAATGAGATTAGATATCCCAATAATCCTAGCTGTAAACGATGGGGTAGGGGTCCTGTCTAGTGGCGGATCCATCAATGAATTCAGCAATTAGATAGAATTCAGGGATCGAATCTTATAGTAAAAAATAAGTGTAAATAAAGTCTTTTTTAATTAAAATTTCTTCATTATACTCCCTCATAGACAAATTATATGATAAAAAGTTAAGGTTAAAATAAACTCTTACTCTTAAAATTGTCTTTCAATTTCTTCTTTTACTCATCAACCAATATCAACGAAATATTGTAATCGCTTATCCTTAGTTTAGTTTGTCATAAAAGAAAGTTTGTTTCGGGGTTCATTGATTAGTATACTTCCAGTGCTGGTAAGGCCGGGATCATGATCTTCCATAGAGATCGGACAGAATACCAACGGTAAAAGTACTCTGCTGGGCCGAAACTGACACTGAGAGATGAAAGCTAGAGGAGCGAATGAGATTAGATACCCCAATAATCCTAGCCGTAAACGATGAGGTAGGTGTCACGACCCAAACCGATAGGCCGTGACGAGTGCCCGAGTTCTACCTATCGAACACTCATAAGCATTCATCTAAGATATCAACATGAAATAAGTGTAGGTCATGCATAACGTCTGAAAATAAACTAATAATTCATATGAACAACCTACGTGGGAAAACAGGCCCAAAAGACATATATACATACATATATATACTGTAGGGCGAGCCGACAAGGCCACATACTATATAACTATACATGACTGTCTACAGACCTCTAATAGAGTGTACAACTGTATAAAGGAAGAGACTGGGCCCCGTCGTACCCATATATATATATATATGTATATATGTAAACACACCGTACCAAACCTCAAAGCAGCTCAGGATCAAATGGAGTACACCAACTCTCGCTGATCAAGGATCCTAAGAAGGGGGACCGTCAGCCTGTCTATCTGCACATGCGGGCATGAAACGCAACGTCCCCAGGCAAAAAGGGACGTCAGTACGAATAATGTACTAAGTATGTAAAGCATAAAAATCAGTACATAAAAGACATAGATGAAACATGGGGTAAAGAATTCCACATGTGAGTCTAAATAACTTTGTGAATCTTGAAACATTTATAATATCATACACGTGCATGTAAATGTCGTATCATGCATAGGTATAGGTGTACATAATATCATCAAGCCTCTGAGGGCATCCCATCATATCATCTCGTCCACTGTGTGCAAAATCATCAACATATACCAGCTGATCAGGTGGTGGTGCGTATATAACGCCTTAATCTTTTCCCACATCTCATATACATATAATATACGCGTATATAACGCCTTCTGGTCATCGGTCAATATACATGTATAAATGCATGAAATGCAATAGAAATACATTAATAAGATTTTCGAATATCATAAAATCAGTATGCCTTTCGGACAAACTTTATCAAATACGTATTTTTCTGAGACCCCTGATTTTACTGCTCCCTCAAGCCTACTATAGGCAAGATACAAACATAATATAATCAGCAACTCAAAACCAACCTAATTACAATTCGGGACCTTCAATACAACAAAAACCACAAATATACCATAATACACCCAATCAACAAATTATCAATTAGCCTGCAACTACAACGACGAGCGACCAACCTACTACCCTATCACATATGGCGTTTCTCCACGTCATTTTTATCCTTCCAAACTCCATAAATCAGCAGCATAATAGACAGCCCAAAAGCAACACAAAACAGTCCGCAAAACAGTCACACTACAATTCAAATAACTCGAACTCACGGCTTCCGATCACCGTCCTGTGAGGTCTAACTATTAGGAAATAAATTTATCAACTTTTTTTGATATTTTAAAGCTTAAATACAGAAATTAAAATTTTTTATTAACTAATAAATACATTCCAAAACTCAAACTACAAAGAAAAAGAGAGGTGATATAGTGATACTTACGTCGTAGGGTTCGTTCTGATGTTATCGCTTCTCGATTTCGTACTCGGGATGCTAGTATTATTTGTAGCTATTAGAGAGCTCAAGGACCGTTCTTTTATGGTGTCTCTGGTCAGATTCTATGTAAAATGGAGAGAGAGACGAGTTAAAACATATTTATCAAACTTTTGAAAAGTCAAAAGGTGCTAGCTTGGCACCCACTGATTCGTCCATTTTCCAACTCTTATATCTTTTTATCCGGATATCGTATGAATGAACGATTAAGAGCGTTGGAAACGACATTCCAAGACCTAAAATATGGTATATAATATGTCCCAAAAAGACCTCATATAGCATATGAAATGTATTTCTCAAAAATCTCTGTTATAGGGCAAATTCTTAGTCGGTTTTTCTGCAAGTTTAATCCGATTTTTTCCAAACTTTATGTGTTTTGTCCAACCATAAAATATAGTCATATTATGACTTTAAACGCATTTAAATCATGATTAACAAGTCTCATATTCATTATATGTCACCTTCGGACGTACAGGGTGTAACAATCTTCCCCCTCCCCCCTAGAAACATTCGTCCTCGAATGTTAAACTCCTAGAGATTTATAAAAATTTTGGCAGAGTCTCCTCTGTAATGGTATTACTACCAACCTATCAGACAGAAACCCAATAATACAAAGCCACACAGGTCCACAATTATCAATAACACCAATGGTCTCACACAACCAATGACAATAACTAACATAAGAATCAAATACCATATACGTACCTAAGGTTGTGATGTCTCAGTCCGATCCTCCTTCGGAAGCGGAAACAAGTGAGGATACCTAGACTTCATGCCTTCTTCAACTTCCCAATTCATCTCCTCCACATTATTGTTCCTCCAAAGTACTTTAATCGAAGATACGTCTTTAGTTCTCAATCTCCGAACTTGTCTATCTAGTATAGCAATGGGAGCTTCCTCATATAATAGATGCTCTGTGACCTGAATATCGTCAACTGGAACGACTCTAGAAATATCTCCAATACACTTGCGGAGCATAGACACGTGAAAAACTGTATGTACTGACTCCAAGTTGGAAGGCAAGTCTAACTCATATGCTACCTGGCCTACTCTGCGTATGATCTTATAAGGTCCAATGTACCGAGGGCTAAGCTTTCCTTTCTTACCAAATGTCATAACGCCTTTCATCGGTGATACATATAGGAATACCCAGTCATCTACCTGAAACTCTAAGTCTCGTCGTCGATTATCTGCATATGACTTCTGACGACTCTGAGCTGCTAATAGCCTTTCCCGTATAAGCTTAATCTTATCAACTACATGTTGTACCAACTCTTGTCCTACTAACTTAGTTTCCCCAACCTCGAACCATCCGATAGGTGACCTACACTTTCGTTCGTAAAGAGCTTTGTATAGAGCCATCTGAATGATGGAATGATAACTATTATTATATGCGAACTCAATAAGTGGAAGATGATCATCCCAGTTACCCCTGAAGTCCATCACACAAGCCCGTAGCATATCCTCCAGTGTCTGAATAGTACGCTCAGCCTGACCGTCTGTTTGGGGATGAAATGTTGTACTAAGACTTATTTGAGTCCCCAATCTTTTTTGGAAGGACCTCCAGAAATTAGCTGTAAATTGAGCACCTCTATCTGAGATAATAGATATAGGGACACCATGAAGTCGTACTATCTCCTTAATGAAAATCCTTGCATAATCCTCTACTGAATACGTAGTCCTGACAGGCAGAAAATGGGCTGATTTTGTAAGTCTATCAATAATAACCCATATAGAATTGAACTTACGCTGGGTACGAGGTAAGCCTATGATGAAATCCATGTTAATCACTTCCCATTTTCAAGTTGGAATCTCTATAGCCTGCAATAATCCACCGGGTTTCTGATGCTCAATCTTAACCTGCTGATAATTTGGGCACTGAGCAACAAACTCTGCTATATCCTTTTTCATTCCGTCCCACTAGTATATTCCTTTGATATCATGATACATATTCGTCGCTCCTAGATGAATGGAATAACGAGAATAGTGAGCTTCTCCCATAACCTGCTGGCGCAACCCTGCTATATTAGGAACACATAATCGACCTCGATATCTGAGGACTCCATCTCCTGTAATCTCCAATGGTGTCTTTTCCTTTTGAGGGGTTGTATCTCTGTAGTGAGCTAGCACAGGATCTTCATATTGGCATTTCTTCACTTCAGTTGCTAGAGAGGATGTTGTCGTGTCCTGAATAGTAACTCCGGTACCACCTGAATCTAATAATCGAACTCCAAGATTAGCTAGTAATGAATCTCATAAGTTATCTCACTCTTCTCTGGCTGTAAATATGATAAGCTACCCATAGATCTACGACTGAGGGCATCGGCTACTACATTCGCCTTTCCTGGATGGTAAATATCAACATCATAATCTTTTAGTAGCTCCAACCATTGCCTCTGACGTAAATTCAATTCCTTTTGCTTGAATATATACTGAAGGCTCTTATGGTCCGTATAGATATCAACATGAATGCCATACAAATAGTGCCTCCACATCTTTAGTGCATGAATCACCGCGGCTAACTCTAAATCGTGGGTGGGGTAATTCTTCTCGTGGTTTCTTAGTTGTCTAGAAGCATAAGAGATAACCTTACCATGTTGCATCAATACACAACCCAATCCAACGCCCAAAGCGTCACAATAGATAGCATAACCATCAGTCCCTTCTAGAAGTATCAGAACCGGTGCTGAAGTCAATCTGTCCTTCAATGCCTAGAAACTCTGCTCACAAGCATCAGTCCACTGAAACTTGGTTACCTTCTGATTCAACTTTGTCAATGGTGCTGAAAGGGAAGAAAACCCCTCTACAAATCTCCTGTAATAACCTGCCAAACCCAGAAAGCTACGAACCTCTGTCGGTGTCGTGGGTCTAGGCCAAGTCTTCACTGCCTCAATCTTCTATGTATCGACCCGGATACCCTCACCCGAAATAATATGACCAAGGAAGGCTACAGAATTCACATTTAGAGAACTTTGCATACAACTTCCTTTTTTGTAGACCTCTAAGCATAGTACGCAAATGATCTGCATGCTCAACCTCTGAACGATAATAAACCAAAATATCAACTATAAATACAATCAGAACAGATCTAGAAAGGGTCTGAACACACGGTTCATCAAGTCCATGAATACCGTTGGGCCATTAGTCAAACCGAATGACATAACACGAAACTCAAAGTGTCCGTATCTGGTCCTGAATGCTGTCTTCGGAATATCCTTCTCTCTAACCCTTACCTGATGGTACCCCGACCTCAAGTCTATCTTTGAGAAACACCTGGCACCCTACAACTGATCAAATAAATCATCAATCCTCGAGAGTGGGTACTTATTCTTGATCGTCGCCATATTCAACTATCTGTAATCAATACACATCCGCAAGGAACCATCTTTCTTTCTAACAAATAATACAGGTGCTCCCCACGGTGATGTACTGGGTCTGATAAAGCCTTTTTCAAGCAAATCCCTTAGTTGTTCTTTCAACTCTCTCAGCTCTGCATATGCCATTCTATAAGAAGGAATAGATATCGGCTGAGTATCTGGTAATGTGTCAATAGCAAACTCAATCTCCCGCTCTGGCGGAAGGCCTGGAAGCTCATCGGGAAAAACATCGGGAAACTCATTAACCACCGGAATAGATTGAAGGGTCGGTGACTCTGCTTTCACATCCTGTACCCGAACTAAGTGATAAATATAGCCCTTTCTGATCATCTTCCTTGCCTTGAGATAGGAAATAAACCTACCTCTCGGCGATGCAGTATTACCTTTCCACTCTAGAACTGGCTCCCCTTGAAACTTGAACCGAACCATCTTTGATCTACAATCAATGTTAGCATAACAAGAAGCAAACCAATCCATACCCATTATAACATCAAATTCTACCATATCTAGATCAATCAGGTCCGCTACTGTAAAATGACTAAGAACTCCTACTACACAATCTCTATATACCCATCTAGATATCACTGGATCCCCAACAGGTGTAGACACCTCAAAAGGTTTAATCAGCTGAGGTTCTATCCCAAACTTGCTAGCAACCAACGGAGTGACATACGATAAAGTGGAACCTACATCAATCAATACATATACATCATATGAAGAGACTAATAATATACCTGTAACAACATCAGGTGACGACTCCTGATCCTGTCGACTCGCTAATGCATAAATGCGGTTCTAAGGAACACTCGAGCTAGATGCTCTACTTCTGCCTCTACCACGACCGACTGGTGCCTGTGATCCTTGCCCAAGGGGGCGTACTGATGATGACGAACCAGCTATAGATCCTGTTGACTGAACTATACCTGTACCACCTCTCGTCGGACAATCTCTCATAACGTGGCCTGGATAACCACAAGTATAACAAACACCCAACCCCACGAGACCCTGCCCGACATGATGCTTACCACATTGAGCACATCGTGGCAAGGGTGGCCTCATCTGACTTGACTCACCCCTATAATGAGAACGAGAGGCCTTGGAACTCTAACTGGGCCCTGAATATGTGGAAAGAACAAATCTCCTATCGGAAAACTGAGGGGGTGCACTAGCTGATGGATGAGCTGGATACCTCGGGTACTGCTGTCTCTGACCACCTCGAAACTCACCAGAAGGACCTGAATATCTCGCTCTCTTACTCTGTCCCCTATCATGCTCACGATCGGCCCTCTACTTCTGCTTATGCTCCTCTACACCCTGAGCGTATGCCTGAATACGAGAAATATCAATGCCTGGATGAAGTGAGACCGACATACAGTCATTGAGTAGGTATGGCTCTAACCCCATCACGAACCGGTGAACCCGATCCTCCATCTTAGCTATAATAGTGGGAGCATACCTCGCCAAAGAATCAAACTGAAGGTTGTACTCCCGAACACTCATATTACTCTGTCAAAGGGTCAAGAGCCTATCAACTCTGGCCCGTCTAAACTCTGGTGGCAAATAATGATGAAGAAAAGCCTTTGTAAAATCCTGCCATACTGCTGGAAGGGCATTCTAGCCTCTGGACAACTCCCAAGACTCGTACCAATTAATTGCAACATCCCGAAGTCTATAGGAAGCTAGCTCAACTGACTCAGTCGCATTAGCCTTCATTACCCTCAAAGTTCTCTGCATCCTATCGATAAATACCTGAGGGTCCTCGTTTGGATCTGCTCCAGTGAATATCGGAGGGTCCAAATTAATGAAATCACGAACCCTCATGCTAATGGCCCTATCTGCATGACCAATACCAACCTCCTAACGTCGAGCTTGTGCGACCACTAACCGAGTCAATAACTGAATAGCATCTCTCATCTCTTGACCCGGTACATCTGGATGTAGAGCTGGGGGTACTGGAGCAAGTGCTGGAGCTGGTGCCCCTCGGATCTCCTTTAGAAAGGGCAGGATATGTGAAGTCTGAGATGGAGTCTCACTATGCGACTCTCCCCGAGACCTGGTAACTCGTGGCGCTCTACTTGTAGTCTCATCATCCACGGACTTGCCCTTCTAGGCGGCTGTAGCCTTCTTGGGCATCGCTGAAAACATAACATGTCGTTAGGAAAATGAATTCTTATATCGCACGATCTAAGATAAGAAAGAAGATTAACCATCCTAAATATCTTGTAGCCTCTTGTCTATAAGTGTGTTGCACAACACACCCATAAACAAGACTCTCCTAGACACGGTCTGTAGACAACCCTAGGACAGAACTGCTCTGATACCACTTTTTTCACGACCCAAACTGATAGGCCGTGACGAGTGTCCGAGTTCTACCTATCGAACACTCATAAGCATTCGTCTAAGATATAAACATGAAATAAGTGTAGGTCATGCATAACGTCTAGAAATAAACTATTAATTCATATGAACAACCTGCATGGGAAAACAGGCCCAAAAGACATATATACATACATATATATACTGTAGGGCGAGCCGACAAGGCCACATACTATATAACTATACATGACTGTCTACAGACCTCTAATAGAGTGTACAACTGTATAAAGGAAGAGACTGGGCCCCGTCGTACCTATATATATATATATATATATATATATATATATATATATATATATATATATATATATATATATATATATATATATATATATAACACACCGTACCAAAACTCAAAGCAGCTCTGGATCAAATGGAGCACACCAACTCTCGTTGATCAAGCATCCTAAGAAGGGGGACCGTCAGCCTATCTACCTGCACATGCGGGCATGAAACGCAGCATCCCCAGGCAAAAAGGGATGTCAGTACGAATAATATACTGAGTATGTAAAGCATGAAAATCAGTACATAAAAGACATAGATGAAACATGGGGTAAAGAATTCCACATGTGAGTCTAAATAACTTTGTGAATCCTGAAACATTTATAATATCATACACGTGCGTGTAAATGTCATATCATGCATAGGTATAGGTGTACGCAACATCATCAAGCCTCTTAGGGCATCCCATCATATCATCTCGGCCACTTTGGGCAAAATCATCAACATATACGAGCTGATCAGGTGGTGATGCGTATATAACGCCTTAACCTTTTTTCATATCCCATATACATATAATATACGCGTATATAACGCCTTCTGGTCATATGTCAATGTACATGTATAAATGCATGAAATGCAATAGATACATTAATAAGATTTCTCGAATATCATAAAATCAATATACCTTTCGGACAAACTTTATCAAATACGTATTTTTCTGAGACACATAAACAGAGGATATAATAATAATTCACATGGGGAATCAAGAATATAGACACCTCTAGTATTTCTATGAATAGAGTCCTTTATGAACGTTGCGTATTTTGCTCGTTTCGTTTGTATTATTTGGATCATGCCAGAAAGAAAAAAAGGGATAGCCTTAACATACCTCAAGTCATCAATGCAACTCAACAACAAGCTTATGAAAACTACAGCGCCAACCCTATAGCAAAGAAATACATGTACAATTTAGATGGCGGTAGTATATTATGTATCTCAAATGATAACTCGATTCTAAAATAAAACGGGCAGCATTTCCCCTGATTTTACTGCTCCCTCAAGCCTACTATAGGCGAGATACAAACATAATACAATCAGCAACTCAAAACCAACCTAATTACAATCTGGGACCTTCAATACAACAAAATCCCCAAATATACCATAATACACCCAATCAATAAATTATCAATTAGCCTGCAACTACAACGATGAGCGACCAACCTACTACCCTACCACATGTGGCGTTTCTCCATGCCATTTTTATCCTTCCAAACTCCATAAATCAGCAACACAATAGACAGCCCAAAAGCAACACAAAATAGCCCATAAAATAGTCCACTACAATTCAAATAACTCGAACTCACGGCTTCCGATCACCGTCCCGTGAGGTCTAACTATTAGGAAACAAATTTATTAACTTTTCTTGATATTTTAAAGCTTAAATACAGAAATTAAATTTTTTTATTAACTAATAAATACATTCCAAAACTCAAACTACAAAGAAAAAGAGAGGTGATATAGTGATACTTACGTCGTAGGGATTGTTCTGATATTATCGCTTCTCGATTTCGTACCCAGGATGTTAGTATTATTTGAAGCTATTAGAGAGCTAAAGGACCGTTCTTTTATGGTGTCTCTGGTCAGATTCTATGTAAAATGAAGAGAGAGACGAGTTAAAACATATTTATCAAACTGTTGAAAAGTCAAAAGGTGCTAGCTTGGCACCCTCTGATTCGTCTATTTTCCAACGCTTATATCATTTTATCTGAATATCGTATGAACGAAGGGTTAAGAGCGTTGGAAATTATATTCCAAGACTTTCAATTTGGTATATAATGTGTCCGAAAAATACCTCATATAGCATACAAAATGTATTTCTCAAAAAGCTCTATTATAGGGCAAATTCTTAGTCGTTTTTTCCGCAACTTTAATCCGATTTTCCCCAAACTTTATGTGTTTTGTCCAACCATCAAATATAGTCATATTATGACTTTAAACTCATTTTAATCATGATTAACAAGTCTCATATTCATTATACGTCACCTTCGGGCGTACAGGGTATAACAGTAGGGGTCCAGTCCAGTGGCAGATCCATCAATGAATTCAGCAATTAGATAGAATTTAGGGATCGAATCCTATACATAAGTGTAAAAAAGAAGTGTAAATAAAGTCCTTTTTAATTAAAATTTCTTCATTGTACTCCTTCATAGACAAATTGTATGGTACAAAGTTAAGGTTAAAATAAACTCTTACCTCTTAAAATTGTCTTTCAATTTCTTCTTTTACTCATCAACAATATCAACTCAATATTGTAATCGCTTATCCTTAGTTTAGTTTTTTATAAAAGAAAGTTTGTTTCGGGGTTCATTGATTAGTATACTTCCAGTGCTGGTAAGGTCGGGATCATGATCGTCCATAGAGATCAGGCAGAACACCAACAGTGAAAGTACTCTGCTGGGCCGAAACTGACACTGAAAGACGAAAGTTAGAGGAGCGAATGAGATTAGATACCCCAATAATCCTAGCCGTAAACGATGGGGTAGGGGTCCAGTCCAGTGGCGAATCCATCAATGAATTCAGCAATTAGATAGAATTCAAGATTGAATCTTATACATAAGTGTAAATAAAGTCTTTTTTAATTAAAATTTCTTCATTGTACTCCCTCATAGACAAATTGTATGGTACAAAGTTAAGGTTAAAATAAACTCTTACCTCTTAAAATTGTCTTTCAATTTCTTCTTTTACTCATCAACCAATATCAACAATATTAACGAAATATTGTAATCGCTTATCCTTAGTTTAGTTTTACATAAAAGAAAGTTTGTTTCGGGTTTCATTGATTAGTATACTTTCAGTGCTGGTAAGGCCGGGATCATGATCGTCCATAGAGATCGGATAAAATACCAACGGTGAAAGTACTCTGCTGGGCCGAATCTGACACAGAGAGACGAAAGCTAGAGGAGCGAATGAGATTAGATACCCCAATAATCCTAGCTGTAAACGATGGGGTAGGGGTCCAGTCCAGTGGCGGATCCATCAATGAATTCACCAATTAGATAGAATTCAAGATTGAATTCTATACATAAGTGTAAATAAAGTCTTTTTAAATTAAAATTTCTTCATTGTACTCCCTCATAGACAAATTGTATGGTACAAAGTTAAGGTTAAAATAAACTCTTACCTCTTAAAATTGTCTTTCAATTTCTTCTTTTACTGATCAACTAATATCAACAATATTAACAAAATGTTGTAATCGCTTATCCTTAGTTTAGTTTTACATAAAAGAAAGTTTGTTTCGGGTTTCATTGATTAGTATACTTTCAGTGCTGGTAAGGCCGGATCATGATCGTCCATAGAGATCGGACAGAACATCAACGGTGAAAGTACTCTGCTGGGCCGAAATTGACACAGAGAGACGAAAGCTAGAGGAGCGAATGAGATTAGATACCCCAATAATCCTAGCCGTAAACGATGGGGTAGGGGTCTAGTCCAGTGACAGATACATCAATGAATTCACCAATTAGATAGAATTCAAGATTGAATCCTAAGTGTAAATAAAGTCTTTTTAAATTAAAATTTCTTCATTGTACTCCCTCAAAGACAAATTGTATGGTACAAAGTTAAGGTTAAAATAAACTCTTACCTCTTAAAATTGTCTTTCAATTTCTTCTTTTACTCATCAACCAATATCAACTATATCAACGAAATATTGTAATCGCTTATCCTTAGTTTAATTTGTCATAAAAGAAAGTTTGTTTCGGGGTTCATTGATTAGTATACTTTCAATGCTGGTAAGGCCAGGACCATGATTGTCCATAGAGATCGGACAGAACACCAACGATGAAAGTACTCTGTTGAACCGAAATTGACACTGAAAGACGAAAGTTAGAGGAGCAATAATCCTAGCCGTAAACGATTGGTACTTGCATATTGACCCTTGCATTTGCCACGCCTCTTTCTTCAAATGTTAAGGACAATTTTCCTCAAATGCTGCTTCACTCTATTATCTTTCTAACTAAATGTAGATAAAGTGAGAATACATTTCACTATTTGTCTCAACTCGAAACTAAATCATTTTAATTTTGAATCCGCCACCGGTCCAGTCTATTCTTTAACTCTTTTTATCATACTGATTGAGAATAAGTGGTTCTGAAGTTATATCGCGGTTGTTTCAGTTTACGTAACGGAACTTTATATTGCTTGTCGAAAGTGGAATGTCACATTTTTTAGGTATATGTCCTTCTTTCTCTAATGGTGATGATTCTCTTCTTTTGAAGGGAAGATAAAAGATTTGTTTCTTATTCCTAATTAATCTTTACTTGAGGCATCTACATCCAATATATGCACCTTATGATCATCAAACGTCCAACTTAATCCATGTACTCTTTATAGTAAATTTAAATGAATCAGTTTCTTAAAGTGTTTGAGAAAAGATAGAAAAGAAGTGGGGAATTGAACTTAATCTATGGAGATACGTTTTTTTGTTTAATTTAGAATTATTTTATTTGGTTTTCTCAACACTTCTAGAGTTTCTTTTGACGTATAAAATAAATAGCAGCCTCATGCATAAAATATCTCGTATTCACGCAGAGTTCAGAGAAGGGCCTTAATCCAAGGGGTGTGATGTGGACAACCTACCCTGAATGCAAGCATCAGTAGCTACTTTCACTATTCGAACCCGCAACTTATAGGTTGCATGAAAACATTTCTAGAGTTTCTTTTGACGTATAAAATAAAGGGCAGCTCGGCGCATAAAACATCTCACATTGATGCAGAGTATGGGGAAGGGCCGCAATCTAAAGGGTGTGATGTAGACAGTCTACGCGGAATGCAAGCATTAGTGGCTGTTTCTATGACTCAAACTCCTGACCTATAGATCACACAAAAAAATGTTACGATTGCTCTAAGGTTCCTTCTTCTTTTGATGTATGAAAAGTAAAATTAAGGGAAAGGGCTTAAAAGTACAGTTTTATTATATAAAAAATATCTTAATTTTATTCACTCTTTTATACTTTGGAGTCAATACTAGCAATTATCATAGGAGTAATTTTAAAGCACAGTAAAAAATAAAGGGCAAATTTAAGCATTTTTCTTGAAATATTTTAGCAATTCATTCAGTCCACCTTTAGAGCTCCGTTAAAGGTAAGGATAAATACAAGACAATTGTTATGGATAAATGCATGAATGCTAAAGTATAATGGATTAGTAAAACTATGATATTTCTTAAGGTAAAAGAATAAATTTGGACATTTTCCTTAAAACTAAAAAAGGAATAGAAAGTTAATTGGCTTTGTTCGTTTTCAGTCAATGAAGGGGCGAAAACGCAAGAGAAAGAAAGTAGGAGAGAGGGGTCCGATGCTGACGGCAAAAGCTGAAGAAGAAAAGTGAAATTGTACTTAAAGAAAAAAAACAAGAACAAAGAAAATCAATATGTTCAGGGGCGGATGAAGCAACTCTTTATTAGCGGATTCAATTGAATTAAGTGCTTTCGATATCGAATAATATAAATTTACGTTTAAAAATTTAGTAAAATTATAATAAATAGTAGATATGAATTCTTAATTTAATAATATAATGAGTTTTATATTTAAAAATCTTAAAATTTGAATTGATAGAAATTAAATTCTAGATAGTCTTTAATTATGGTCGAAGGAACCAATACAACGACAAAGCTAAGTGGTGGGGGATGGTGGCGTTTTATTGAAAAGGGACAAACAGGCCACTTTCATTCTACAGGGAAATTAGGTCAGGGGTAGAATTGGAGCCCAAACAAAGAAAAACTGTTTATATGCGTCTTTTCTGTTCTTTCTCTTTTGCTTTTTAACCTTTTTTTTCTTGTCCTTCTTCCTCTTTTTCTTCTTCTGCTATAATCACTTATCTCCACTGATTCTTAGTTAAAGGGCGGCAGCTCACAAGTTGCTCTGAAAGTCCCGCTCCTTTATTATCGGTTTAAGTACTTGTTTATGGTAAAACGCTACAATTGAATTTATACGTGGTTTCAAGACAAATAAATTAATTTGATCCTAAAATAATACAATAATTGAAGAAATGTATAATACTTAGCCTTGAAATATTGATGAAAACAACAGAGATAACAATTCCTCGAACAATGTTTCTGGGCACAGCGATGATAAGATCAAAAAGTAAGAAAGTAAAATTGTATAAAATTTTGCATAGAATAGAGTATAGGTTTAGCCAGATAATTAGTGTCATTTACAATTATAACTGAGCTCACTATTTATAGCTATGTCTAGGGAAGGAAGTTCTAGGATCATGTCCTCATTTAATGTCAATTATGAGGGTCATTGATGAAGACGTAACGGTGAGCATAAATGCCAAATTTTCTGTAACGGACCGTCGCTCTTAATGCTACAGAATATTCCATATTAAATGCTATCGGGGGTAGAGTATTTAACACACATTTATGAACGTTATCCTTTCCGGTGACAAGCGGAATGGCTGTGTTCGGTCTTCGGTCATTCCTGTCTTGGGTTCCACGTGTCCTCTCTTTAGACGTCCACGTGTCATATCATATTTCACCCTATACAGATAGTCCTCCTGCTTTTCGGTGACATAATTTTGTGTTACCGGAAAGTTGGTAGAAATACCTTTTTAGTGGGAATTACTATAACTCCCTCTAAAAGTTCCTAACAGTTGATTAGACGCACGTCTCTCCGCATTTAATGCCCCAAACACGTATCATCCCATGATTCAACACATCCTTTGCCGATTATCGAGGTAATCATGGCCATGAATTTAGCCGCCAAAATTTTACTTATATGCCACATTCATTTCCTTTGCGTTTCATAATTTCTCGAGCTCCTAATTTGAATCTTTGTTTTCCACTCTTCTTTAGTTCTCTTCAAACACAAAACTTTTTCTTTCTTCTTTTTCAATGGCTTCTTCCTCTAAGCGTACTGGTTCTACAAAGAACAAAACCGAGGACTCTGTTCCTCTAACGGTGGGTTCCATCATCTCAAGAAAACTCAATACCACAAAGGACCTTGAAGAGAAATTCCCTACTGCTAATCCCCGTACATGGGTTGTTAGTAAGTACACTTTTATCATTCGTCATTCCAGTATTCCTTCTGTGAAGGAAGACTATCGCTGCCATGAGTTGGATATCATCGCTCCTGATCTATCGGAGCGAGTGACCCTTCCCAAGGAAGGTTTTATATACTTTTACCCGTATCCCTTCGCTACCAAGGGTGTTTGGCACAGGTAAGTCCTTCAGTGTGGAGGACGGTCGCCTGTCTTCGACGCTTGTGCCAGGAAACTAGAGAGGAGCTAACCTTAGCTCATATGATGAATCTTTATTCCCTCAAAATTTTCCGCGAGGGAATGATAAACCTTTGCAAGCGTGGCCACCATGCTTTGTTGTCTAGCATGGATGATGACAACGACCGTGGATGGATGGAACAGTTCGTTGTAGTTGCCACCAACGATATCATTTCGACAACGGCTTCATCCTTTCTGGCCGCTTGGAACCACACTCGTAAGTTCTTTGTTTTGTATTTCTTTTTACTAGATATTCCTTTGTGGTAGTATTAACTCTTCACCCTTCACACGTTTTAGCAACTCGATAGATCCCACTGGTGGTGGAAGGTTTGGACAGGTGGGTTCAAAAGATCTTGGACATCACAACGCCCGAAACTCGTTTATGGAAAGAACTGGCCCTTAAATACGGGTGGAAGGCCAAAAATCATGATAAATTTAATTTACCTTGCTTCTATTATGAAGAACTTAGTTGAACCCTTCTAGCTTGTTCATGAAATTAGGTCTACCTGCGGGCTCTATTGCTGTCCCCGAGGAGGATATTTTGGCTGATCATGCTGATGCAGCGAGGTTGCTACAGGAAGCACTTATCGAACAGGTATCTCCAGGCCTGTTTCGGGCACAAACTCTTCTTTACGGAGTCTCCGGCCGGAGGATAAGCAACTAAAGAGAAGACGTTCCTCCGCGGCCGGGGAAAAGAATAAGAGGGCAAAGACTGATGCCCCCGAGTCATCTCCGGTGGCGATGATGACTGGTCCTCCTTCCGGGCCGGTCATAGACACCGTGATGATTGATGATGATGAAAAAGTTATTGATGAGGGAGCTTCTTTACATAAAAGGCGACGATCCTCATCATTTAACAGGATGCTCGACCTGTTGAGATAATTACACCAACTGAAGACGATGTCTCGACACTTTGGGGAGAATCTGATTTGGTAGAATATGCCAACTCCCATTTTCGGGCCCCAATTGATGTAACCGATGCTGCGGGGCAGAGTATCGAGTCCTTGCCGTCTTTGGTTGGCGAGCATCCAACAACCGGCACTGCATTTGATGCAGCTGCTTCTGATTCTTATACTCCATCAGCTTCATCTCCACCTTCGCCAACACCAGCAACTCCTACATCACTTCCATCTTCATCCATGTCACAACCCAAATTCTCCCTCCGTGAATCGTCGTGATGGCACCTAGTCTCTAGTAACAGTAACAGATATTTTAATAAGCAATTGAGATGCCGCTCGGCATATACAATAATCAATTCTTGAAATATACATGACACTCCCAAGACCCGGAACACCGTAAGTCACAAGCTTCTACGAAGTTCTAACTGTTCTATACATCAGAGTCTATAGAAATAAAAGAAGAATCAACATATGGGGATAGAGGGGGGCTCCGAGGATCTGCAGGTGCGGGCAGATGTACCTTGAAGTTCTCCGAAAATAGCAGCGACTGCAACTAAGGACGAGGCTGGTAAAAGGAACCTGGATCAGCACACGAAAAATATGTGAAGGAAAGGGCGTGAATACACCACAACGGTATGCAGTAAGTGCCAAGCCTAACCCCGGCCGAGTAGTGACGAGGTCAGGTCAAGGCCCTACTGGTATATAATAAATAAGTAGGAGAGTATAACAATATAATAAGATACTGGAATTTAAACAAGGAGAACATAGCAAAGTAGCAACGCAAAACACAGGGATAAATAGCAGGGGATCTCCTGAGATACCGTCTCGTAGTCCCAAAATAAAAGTACAAGGAGATCTCCCGAGGTACCGCCTCGTAGTCTCAAAAGTAAATATGCAGGGAGAACTCCCTAGGAACCGCCTCGTAGTCTCAAAAGTAAATGTGCAGGGAGATCTCCCGAGGAACCGCCTCGTAGTCTCAAAAGTAAATATGCATGGGGGGATCTTCCGGGATACCGTCCCGTAGTCCCAAAGTAAATACGCAGCTCAAACAAATGAATATAACAGTTACAGCAAGAAAACCTATAATTTAGACTAAGTACAATTCAAGAAAGAAGCGAGATTTACTAAACATGCTGCAAAGAGTTTAAATAGGCAATTAGGACACGCAGACATGCTATTGTAGGATAACAGGATAACTACACATGCTAGTATACTAGGATAAGATGAAAACAGGCTATTACTCGGTAAAACATCAGGTTTTTCCTCAAATAGCCTGTGTACGCACTCGTCACCTCGCGTACACGGCGCTCACATATCATAACAACACCAAATCCTAAGGGGATTTCCCCCACACAAGGTTAGGCAATCCACTTACCTCGAACCAAGCTCAATCAATCAGTAACAATGCCTTTTCCATGAATATCCAGCTCCGAATGGACCAAATCTTGCCAAAATCAATTACATACCATAAATACAACTTTAAGAAATCAATCTAATTAATGAAATCAAAGCTAAAGCAAGAAATTAAAAAATTTCCCCAAAAAGTCTCCCCCGGGCCCACATCTCAGAATCGGGTAAAAGTCACAAAATATGAACACCCATTCACTCATGAGTTCACTCATACCAAAATTACTCAAATCTGATACCAAAATCTCGATCAAAATCCCAAAATTCGGCTTAAGAACTTTTCTCAACTTTTTCCCAAATTTTCAACCCCAAATCCGAAATTTAATGGAGAAGACAACTATAGATTAATGGAATACAACCAAAACCGAGTTAGGAATCATTACCCCATAGCTTCCTCTGAAAATCCCTCGAAAAATCGCCAAATCCTGAGCTCTCAAGTCCAGAAATGAAGAATGAAATCAAACCCTCGCACTTAGCCCTTTTTATGCCAGAGATCTCGCTTCTACGAGCCTTCAACCGCATCTGCGATACCGCACCTGCGGAAATACCATCGCAGGTGTGAAAATCACTTAAGGGAAACTAGGTCCACATCTGCGAACAAGGGCCGCATCTGCGGGCCCGCACCTGCGCTCCTCTTCCGCTTCTATGTGTCCGCTTCTGCGGATCTATCGCCGCACCTACGGCCCCAGCTTGACAGGGTGAAAATCGCTTTTGCGGCGCCACACCTGCGGCCCAAAATGCGCAGGTGCGATTACACCGGGTGCGGCCCAAGTCTTACACCAGGTACGACACAGGTCATATGCAACCATACGGATCTACTCCAACTTCAGAAATTAGGATCCGACCCCGATATAAAGAATTCCACTACCGGTCAAAATCCTCAAAACTTAGACTTTCACCATTCCAAGCCTAAATGAGCTACAGGCCGTCAAAACACTATCCAGACACGCCCCTAAGTCCAAAATCACCTAACGAAGCTAGCGGAACCGACAGAACTCCATTCCAGAGTTGTCTTCACACAATTCCGACTGCGGTCCAAATCCTAAGGCTTAAACCTCCATTTAGAGACTAAGTGTCCCAAAACACTCCAAAACCAAAAAGAACCCTCCCGGCAAGTCACAATAGCAGAAATAGATACGGGGGAAAACAGTTAATAGGGGATCGGGGCTATAACTCTCAAGACGACCGGCCGGGTCGCCACATCCTCCCCCTCTTAAAATAATCGTTCGTCCTCGAACGACTATAGAGACATACCTGAAGCTGTGAAAAGATGAGGATAACGGCTGCACATATCCTGCTCGGTCTCCCAAGTCGCCTTCTCGACCGGCTGACCCCTCCACTGAACCTTTACTGAAGCAATGTTCTTTGACCTTAGCTTTCTGACCTGCCTATCCAAAATAGCTACTGGCTCCTCAACATAAGATAGATCCTTGTCCAAATGGACTGAGCTGAAATCCAATACATGAGCCTGATCACCATGATACTTCTGTAGCATAGAAACGTGGAATACTGGATGGACTCCTGCTAGGCTAGGAGGTAAGGCAATCTCATAAGCAACCTCCCCACATGCCTCAACACCTCAAAAGGACCAATATACCTTGGGCTCAGCTTGCCATTCTTTCCGAACCTCATAACGCCCTTCATAGGCGATACTCGAAGCAAGACCCGCTTCTCAACCATGAATGCTACATCGCGAACACTCCGGTCTGCATAACTCTTATGTCTGGACTGGGCTTTGTGAAGTCGATCCTGAATCACCTTCACTTTATCCAGGGCATCCTGGACCAAGTCTGTACCCAATAATCTGGCCTCGCCTAGCTCGATCCAACCCACTGAGGACCGACACCGCCTACTATACAAAGGCTCATACGGTGCCATCTGGAAGCTCGACTAATAACTGTTGTTGTAGGCAAACTTCGCAAGTGGTAAGAACTGATACCACGACCCTCCAAACTCCATTACATAAGCACGGAGCATATCCTCTAATATCTGAATAATGCGCTCGGACTGTCCGTCTGTCTGAGGGTGAAATGTTGTGCTCGGCTCTATTCGCCAACTCATGCTGTACGGCCCTCCAGAACCGTAATGTAAACTGCGTACCCTGGTCAAAGATTATATATACCGGTATGCCATGAAGCCTGACGATCTCGCAGATGTAAATTCGAGCCAGCTGCTCAGAAGAATAAGTAGCCATCATAGGAATGAAATGAGCTGACTTGGTCAGCCTATCCACAATCACCCAAACTGCATCAAACCTTCGCTGAGTTTGTGGGAGTCCAACAACGAAATCCATAGTGATCCGCTCCCATTTCTACTCCGAAATCTCTAACTTCTGAAGCAACCCACCTGGTCGCTGATGCTCATACTTCACCTGCTGGCAATTTAGGCACCGAGCCACATACTTCACTATGTCCTTCTTCATCCTCCTCCACCAGTAATGTTGCCTCAAGTCCTGATACATCTTCGCGACACCCGGATGAATAGAGTACCGTGAGCTATGAGCCTTCTGAAGAATCAACTCGCACAAACCATCTATGTTAGGCACACATAGCCTGCCCTGCATCCTCAATACACCATCATCCCCAATGGTGACCTCCTTATCATCACTGTGATGAACCGTATCCTTAAGGACAAGCAGGTGGGGGTCATCATATTGACGCTCCCTGATGCGATCATAAAGAGAAGACCGAGAGACCACATAAGCCAACAATCGACTCGGCTCAGAAATATCCAATCTCACAAACTGGCTAGCTAAGGCCTGAACATCCTATGCTAAGGGTCTCTCTGTTGCTGGAAGGTATGCTAAACTCCCCAAACTCTCCGCTCAGCAACTCAAAGCATCGGCCACCACATTGTCCTTCCCCGAGTGGTACAAAATGGTGATATCATAATCCTTAAGTAGCTCCAACCACCTCCGCTGACGCAAATTAAGATCCTTTTCCTTGAACATATGCTACAAACTCCGATGATCAGTGTAAATCTCACAAGGAACACCGTATAAATAGTGCCACCAAATCTTCAAGGCATGAACAATAGTTTCTAACTCAAGGTCGTAGACATGATAGTTCTTCTCATGTACCTTCAGCTATCTGGATGCGTAGGCAATCACCCTACCGTCCTGCATCAACACCGCGCTAAGACCAATCCGTGACGCATCACAATATACAATGTAGGACCCCGAACCGATAGGCAATACCAAAACTGGAGTTGTAGTCAAAGCTGTCTTGAGCTTCTGAAAGCTCTCCTCACACTCCTCTGTCCACCTGAATGGAGCACCCTTCTGGGTCAGCCTAGTCATAGGTGCTGTAATAGATGAGAATCCCTCAACAAAATGACGATAATACCCCGCCAACCCAAGAAAACTGCAGATCTCCGTAGCTGATGACGGTCTAGGCTAGCTCTGCACTGCCTCCACCTTCTTCGGATCTACCTTGATCCCATCACTCGATACTACATGACCCAAGAATTCCACTGAGTCTAGCCAAAACTCACACTTCGGAAATTTTGCATACAACCTCTTCTCTCTCAGAGTCTGAAGCACAATCCTCAGGTGTTGCTCATGATCCTCCCGATTCGGGAGTAAACCAGAATGTCATCAATAAACACAATGACGAAGGAATCAAGATAAGGCCGGAATACACTGTGCATCAAATGCATAAAGGCTGATGGGGCATTAGTCAGCCCAAAAGACATAACAAGAAACTCATAGTGACCATATCGGGTCCTCAAAGCAGTCTTCGGGATATCTAGCTCCCGAGTATTTAACTGATGATAGCTTGAACGTAAGTCAGTCTTGGAGAACACTCTGTCACCCTGTAACTGATCAAATAAGTCATCAATATGAGGCAATGGATACATGTTCTTCACTGTTACTTTGTTCAGCTGGCGATAATCAATACATATACGTATAGGACCATCCTTCTTCTTTACAAACAAGACCAGAGCACCCCAAGGTGACACACTAGGCCGAATGAAACCCTTATCAAGTAACTTCTGCAATTGTTCCTTCAACTCAAGAGGAGCCATACGGTATAGAAGAATAGAGATGGGCTGAGTGCCCGATAACAAATCAATGCCGAAATCAATATCTCTGTCAGGCGGCATGCCTGGAAGATCAGCTGAAAACACATCTGGGAAATCCCTTACTACTAGAACTGACTCAACTGTAGGGGTATCAACACTAACATCTCTCACATAAGCTAAGTACGCATCACACCCCTTCTCAACCATTCGTTGAGCCTTGAGAAATAAACTAACTCTGCTGGGAGTATACTCTAAGGTACCTCTCCACTCTAATCGCGGTAAACCTAGCATAGCTAACGTCACGGTCTTAGCATGACAATCAAGAATAGCATAATGGGGCGACAACCAGTCCATGCCCAAAATAATATCAAAGTCTACCATACTGAGCAATAATAAATCGGCTCTGGTCTCAAAACCACTAAAAGAAACCAAACACGACTGATACATGCGTCCACAACAAGAGAATCTCCCACATGAGTAGACACATAAACAGGGGAACTCAAAGAATCCTGAGGAACGCCCAAATACGGGGCAAAATAAGAGGACACATAAAAATATGTAGAGCCTAGGTCAAATAATACCGACGCATCTCTATGGCAGACCGGAACAATACCTGTAATGACAGAGTCTGAAGCAACTGCCTATGTACGAGCTGGAAGAGCATAATACCTGGCATGGCCTCCCCTTCTAGGGCGACCTCGACCTCCCCGACCTCTACCTCGAGCTGGCTGAGCAGGTGGGGCAGTAGCTGGTGCTGGAATCATGGCCTGAGGACCCGGTGGAGTACATGGTGGCTGAGAAGTCTGTGGAGGTGCAACCCTCCTAAGTCTGGGGCAATCCCTCACCATATGGTGGGTGTCGCCATACTCAAAACAACCCCTTGGAGGGTGTGGCTGCTGCGACTGACTTGGGCCAGGTCTGCTGGACAGGCCGCTAAAAGCACCCCGAGCAGGAGGCATACTAGATACTAGCGGTGCATAATAAGGCTCCTAGGGCCTAGAAGGGGCTGGAACACCACTGGCGGCTGGAAGAGCTGAATAAACGGGGAGACTCACATAACCCCTACCATGGCGAGCTTCTAGGGCACGAGCTCCAGAATAAGAACCAGTCTCTCGAGACCTCTTGGCCTCTCTCTCATCTCGGTCCCGGGCAAGTATGCCCTCCAATCTACTGGCAATACTCACAACCTGCTGATAAGGGATATCCATCTCCAATTCCCTGGCCATACTAATCCAGATACTGGGGTGGAGTCCCTTAATAAACTTTTGAACCCTCTCTCAAACTGTGAAAACCAAGACCGGTGCATGTCGGGCCAAATCACTAAAGCGGACTGCATACTCTGACACAGTCATAGCACCCTAGCGCAGCTACTCAAACTCCGCGTGCCATGAGTCCCTGAGGCTCTGAGGGACATACTCTCTCAAAACCATGTCTGAGAACTGATTCCATGTAAGTGAAGCTGCCTCATTCGAACTACTCAACTCATAAGCACGTCACCCCTGATAGGCTGCTCCTCTAAGCTGTAAAGTGGTAAAAGAAACCCCACTCGTCTTCGCTACGCCCATAGTACGGAGAATACAATGACACTTCTCCAGAAAACCTTGAGCATCATCTGTAGCCAATACGCTTAAGGCAGGTGGGTGGTACTTCTTGTACCTCTCAAGTCTGAGTTGCTCCGCCTCAGACGCGACGGTCCTAGTCTCATGCTGAACCGGAGCTACGGTGGCATAGGAATGAACTCTAGGGCCTGATCAACCTGGACCCTCTGCTCAGGAGTACGGGCCTGAGATGTGGCGGGAGCTAATAGAATCAATCCAACCTGAGCTAAGGTGCTGAACATGCTCATGAACTGGGCTAAAGTTTCCTGGAGTGCTGGTGCAGTAATAGGAACCTCCGGTGCCTTCCCTCCAGCTGGAGTTGCTAGGTGCTCCTCTGTCATAGCTCGCGCGGGTGCTCTGGTTGCACCGCGTGGTCGTCCTCTATCTCGGCCTCTGGTGGCTCTAGCAGGGGGCGCGAGTGCCTGGTCATCAGATCCTCCGGTACGGCTCCTCACCATCTGTGAGAAAGAATAGATTATAGAAGTTTAGAATTTTTTTGATGCCAACAAATTTTGCACGACAAGGAATCAAAGAAGCATAATTTTCCTAACAGTTCCATAGCCTCCTGAAGATAAATACAGACGTCTCCGTACCGATCCGCGAGACTCTAATAAACCGGCTTGTTACTCACAACACCTATGAACCTAGAGCTTTGATATCAACTTGTCACGACCCAAATCCTTCATCCGTGAATTGTCGTGACGGCACCTAGTCTCTACATCTAGGTAAGCCTAACACTTGCGGAAATGAAGTGAAAAACATGAAAATTAACAGTAATAGTAACAGATATTTTAATAAGCAATTGAGATGCCGCTCAGCATATACAAGAATCAACTCTCTAAATATACATGACACTCCCAAGAGCCGGAACACCGTAAGTCACATGCTTCTACGAAGTTCTAACTGTTCTATACATCAGTGTCTAAAGAAATAAGAGAAGAATCAACATAGGGGGATAGAGGGGGACTTCGAGGATCTGCAGGCGTGGGCAGATATACTTTGAAGTTCTCCGAAAACAGCAGTGACTGCAACTAAGGACGAGGCTGGTAAAAGGAACCTGAATCTACACACGAAAAACATGTGTAGGAAAGGGCGTGAGTACACCATAGCGGTACCCAGTAATGGCCAAGCCTAACCTCGGCCGAGTAGTGATGAGGTCAGGTCAAGGCCCTACTTGTATATAATAAATAAGTAGGAGAGTATAACAATATAATAAGACACTGGAATTTAAACAAGGACAACATAGCAAAGTAGGAACGTAGAACACAGGGATAAACAGCAGGGGATCTTCCGATATACCATCTCGTAGTCCCAAAATAAAAGTACAAGGAGATCTCCCGAGGTACCGCCTCGTAGTCTCAAAAGTAAATATGCAGGGAGAACTCCCGAGGAACTGCCTCGTAGTCTCAAAAGTAAATGTGCAGGGAGATCTCCCGAGGAACCGCCTCGTAGTCTCAAAAGTAAATATGCAGTGGGGATCTACCGGGATACCGTCCCATAGACCCAAAGTAAATACACAACTCAAAAAAATGAATATAACAGTTACAACAAGAAATCTATAATTTAGACTAAGTACAAGTCAAGAAAGAAGCGGGATTTACTAAACATGCTGCAAAGAGTTTAATTAGGCAATTAGGACACGTAAACATGCTATTCTAGGCTAGCAGGATAACTACACATGCTAGTATACTCAGATAAGATGAAAGCAGGCTATTACTCGGTAAATAATTAGGTTTTTCCACAAATATCTCGTGTACGCACTCGTCACCTCGCGTACACGGCACTCACATATCATAACAACACCAAATCCTAAGGGGAATTCCCCCACACAAGGTTAGGCAAGACACTTACCTCGAACCAAGCTCAATCAATCGGTAACAATGCCTTTTCCATGAATATCCAGCTCCGAATGGCCCAAATCTAGCCAAAATCAATTACATACCATAAATACAACTTTAAGAAATCAATCTAATTAATGAAATAAAAGCTAAAGCAAGAAATTAGAAAATCGCCCCAAAACGTCTCCCCGAGCCCACGTCTTAGAATTGGATAAAAGTCACAAAATATGAACACTCATTTACTCATGAGTTCACTCATACCAAAATTACTCAAATCTGATACCAAAATCTCGATCAAAATCTCAAAATTTGGCCTAAGAACATTTCTCAACTTTTCCCCAAATTTTCAACCCCAAATCCGAAATTTAATGGAGAAGACAACTATAGATTAATGGAATACAATCAAAAATGCGTTAGGAATCATTACCCCAAAGCTTCCTCTGAAATTCCCTCGAAACATCGCCAAATCCCGAGCTCTCAAGTCCAAAAATGAAGAATGAAATCAAACCCTCGTACTTAGCCCTTTTTCTGCCAGAGATCTCGCTTCTGCGAGCCTTCAACCGCATCTGCGGTACTGCACCTGCGGAAATACCATCGTAGGTGTGAAAATCACTTAAGGGGAACTGGGTCTGCATCTGCGAACAAGGGCCGCATCTGCGGGCCCGCACTTGCGCTCCTATTCCGCTTCTGCGGATCTATCGCCGCACCTGCGGTCCTAGCTTGACATGGCCAAAACCGTTTTTGCGGCTCCGTGGCCGCTTCTGCGGTGCCGCACCTGCGTCCCAAAGTGCGCAGGTGCGATTACACTAGATGCAGCAGCTTCAACAATTACATAAGTCCCAAACTCAATCCGTTAAGCATTCGAAACACACCTAAGGCCCCCGGGACCCAACCAAACATACCAACTAGTCCTAAAATACTATACGAACTTAGTCGGGCCCTCAAACCACATCAAACAATGCTAAAATCACTTATCCTCCTCCGATTCAAACTTAAAGAACTTAAAACTTCCAAATTCGACAACCGATTGACCCCAAATTTTACACACATGTCATATTTAACCTGCGGACCTACTCCAACTTCCGAAATTGGGATCCGACCCCGATATCAAAAATTTCACTACTTGTCAAAATCCTCAAAACTTTGACTTTCGCCATTTCAAGCCTAAATGAGCTACAGACCTCCAAAACACTATCCGGACATGCCCCTAAGTCAAAAATTAGCTAACAGAATCGACAAAACTCTATTCCGGAGTCGTCTTCACATAGTTCCAACTGCAGTCCACATCCTAAGGCTTAAACCTCCATTTAGGGACTAAGTGTCCCAAAACACTCCAAAACCAAAATGAACCCTCCCGGCAAGTCACAATAGCAGAAATAGATACGGGGAAAAACAGTTAATAGGAGATCGGGGCTATAACTCTCAAGACATCCGGTCGGGTCGTCACAATCCACTTTTCCACCAGCAGTTGCTACATCACCTTCATCGGCCACACCTAACCATGAATAAGGTGTTCCTCTTCGACAGTCCTCAGTTCATAGGAATTTGGGGGAAAATTATGCTGCCCTTTCTGAAAATTCACAAAGGAGGAGCAACGTTACTCTTTCGGTCTCTACCGGATGCAAATTGCTATCCCGGCCGGTGGATCTTGCTAACTATCTGAAGCCTTTGGCTTCAAAAAAAGACTGGGAAAAGATTCAGGCACTCTCGGGAGAGTGCTTGTTGAACAATGCCATGCACAATATCGTAGCGATACGTTCTTTTCTTCCTTCATTACTTCTTCTACTTTTGTATGAATGTATTCTAAGTTTTACTTCTTCTTGTCTTGTAGGCCAATTTTCTTGCTTCTGAGGGCCTTCAAAGGTTGATTCATGAAAAGGAAGAACTTACTTCTGAACGGAATCAACTTTTGGTGGAACGGGACCAAACTGTTCTCTGCCTCTCGGAACTGGAAACCAAAGCTGCTGAGGCCGTTGTTTAGGAGGCTCGTTTACAGCAGAGCGAGCAAGAAGTGATAACCCTAAGCCAAGAGATTGGACCGCTGAGGGTTTAGATTTGATGAAGCCAAGGCCAAATAGGCTGAAGTCCAGGACGTCGTTCTTAATGCAACCGATCGTGAGGTTGCCTCTGCTAAAAGAGTGATTAACTTGGAGGCAGCCTTGAACTCCAAAATTGAAGAGCTTGCTGCTGCGGGGGCGAAACATGCCCAGCTAGAAGAGAAGTACAGGAAAACTATCGAGCATAATAGGATCTTTAGCTCAATTGTCCGCGACCTCGACGTCAGCCTCAAATGTGCTAGGTCCGCCCGGGAAAGCCTTTCTACCGAGGTTTCCCAACTCAAAGAAAAAATTAAGCGCCGAGAAGCTTCCCACGTTGTCAAAAAAGCTTATGCCATCTACAGCATGAGGAGAAAAACCTTGGAAGAGGCCAAAGTTGGTATCATTGATTTTGAAACCGAAAATGCTAAGGCCCGAGAACTTGAGGTGGCTGCTAAAAATGGACTCCCGGCGCAGTCTGAAGCTCCTGGTTCTTCTGGTTCCGGTTCCAAATTTTTAGGAATTGAATAGGGATCGAAAGGCGATGATGCTGAAGACCAAACTGGGGAAATGTAGAGCCATCCGTGGACCTACCTACATATCCCGGGAATGCGGACACTTCTCTTCCTCCTGGTTCCGGAGGCGCAGCAGTTTAGCTTTTCTTTTCTTTTTCCCATTTTGTGTTTTTACCGTTTTGGCACATTCTTGTAAATAAAGATGTATTTTTTGCTCAAGTAACGTTTGAGTCTTACTTTCGTTTGAATATCCATGTAAGTCTTTAACCTTTGTACTTGCTCAAGAATTTTGCGCACGTTTTTCTGTTCGCGCTTTACTATGTGTAGTATCGGATGCATTCTCCACGAAGCATTTTGGTTCCGAGCATTATCCCCTTTACGTGAGGATTTCTATAAGTATTTGCGCAAGTTTACTTTTTGCGTCCTTTTCATATGCAACTTTGGGTATATTTTTTCCCCGATGGCATTTTAGATTCTGAGCATAGATTCTTCGAGAACCAACCCTTTAACGTGAGGGTTTTTATAAGTATTTGCGCAAGTTTACTTTTTGCATCCTTTTCATATGCAACTTCGGGTGTATTTTTCCCCGATGGCATTTTAGATTCCGGGCATAGATTCTTCCGGAATAAACTCTTTAACGTGAGTGTTTTTATAAGAGAGGGCCCTTTTACGTTTACGGTGCTCTTGAATAGGACGTCTCATGTTCATTACTGCACTAACATTTGAAGTACTTGTTTAACTTTCAAATGACAAAGTTTATTCATCGTTCAGACAAGAAACAAGATAAAAACAAAAGGATTTCATTTTATTCCTTCTATTTTCAAAAAATACATAAGCATTTGCTATGTTGAAAAGAAATTGCCATTACTTGTGGCTATCTTGTACAACTTATTTCTACGGGGCTGGTTGCGCAGTCTCCGATCCCGATGATGCATTTAGTTTCCGAATTTTTGGTCCCCGGTTGACGTAGCAGTCATTGTAGTCGTATCCTTATATCATCCCCCTCTCCTCCCCGAATGCGAAGAGTGCGAATTGGAACACTGGAAATCTCTTATCTTCGAATATTCCATTAATGAATTGCTATATAATCCTCAACTTGGTAACACAACTTTACTTCCCCTCTGGAATTTATGCTATCGAGCGAAGGAATATCTAACAGCCCTCTAGTGGTTTGTGCCCGTAAATGGTTGGGTAACCTTTGTTCGGTAGCAAACTTAACTTCCCATTGGGAATTTGGTATCGAACCAAAAATTATCTAATCGTCCCCGAGTGGAAGCTTGTTTGCTTGCCTTGCTATCAAAGGTCTTATTGTCGCTGTCTTCGTAGTATGCTTTCTGTTGCTGCCTCGTTAAAAACCTTGCCATAAAAATCCAATTGGGACAAAAACTGAACGAAGGAAAAAAAAGTGCAGCACATACTTTCCGCTTGAATAATGTTCATCAACAATAATATCTTTAGAGGTGTACCACGTTCCAGTTGCTCGGCAACTTGTCTCTATTCTGATTCTCCAACTCGTATGAACCTTTTCCTGTGAAAGTTGAAATCCGGTAGGCACCTTCCCACGTTAAAGGGCAGCAGCTCACAAGTTGCTCTAAAAGTCCCACTCCTTTATTATTTGTTTAAGTACTTTTATTCAAATATTTAATTATTATACAACTAGACCTCTCTATAACAGTATTTCTATATAACAGTCATTCACTTTAAAAGTCAAGTTTTCCTCGAAATTAATTTTTTAAGTTATATTTTACCTCTCACTAATAGTTTTTCACATATAAAAGCAATATTCATATTTAAAGCAGAACTTTCTTTGTAAAATTACTCCTCTATAAAAGTTATATAGAGTCTCTAAGATTACTACTACTACAACAACAACAACATACTCAATATAGTCTCACAAGTGGGATCTGAGGAGGGTAGAGTGTACGCGGACCTTATCTCTGCCTTTAAAAAGGCAGAGAGGATGTTTCTGGAAGACCCTCGGCTCAGGAAGGAGAGAGGGGAGAGGCAATAACAAGCAAACCAATCTGACAACCAAAGCAAAATACGAAACTAGCAAAAGGTAATGCAATCATAAAATCAAAACACAAGACAACAATATCTCTAAGATTACTAATAGTACAAAAATATGCACATAAATTTTTTTATTGAACAAAGTTTTCATCTTGCATAATACATAAGATTTAATGATTTTACACATGATATTTTTTTATTGGACAAATACCAAAAAAATATTTATATAGAAGATTTAACTGTTATGCACTTAGATTGCCTTCAAGGGGAAGTTAGCAAATATCCTTTTGCTGAAAGTTTCAACATAATTTTTTTTCAATTCAAGCATTATATCGCTAATAAAAGAATGAAATCAACAAAATAAGCTACAACTAAAAAGTTTTTTCATCAATCTGGAAAGAATTTATTTGTTTAGTAGCTTTAAATGTGTGCCTTAGAATTAACTCTTTGTACATTTAGTTAGAGATTTATTAATAATGTTTCAATTATTTTTAATATTTAATTTAGTAAAATATGCATATATTTTGAGATTTTAAATTTGAATATATTTTTTTTTACATGTAACATTAAAAAAGAAAAATATAATTTTTGGATAATTTGTGTCTATAACAGCCAAAAAATATTTAAACGTCAAATGTTATTACAGATGTATAATAACCATTCATTATAAAAACTAAAATATATCAGAACAAATGAAGTTGTTATAGAGAGGTTCGACTGTAAAAATTTTGGCAATTGATACCGTAAGAAACTTCTAATTAGATTTTTTTTTCTTATTTGGTACCCAATACCTGTATTAGAGCCTCGACTAATCCAAATAGTGCAGCGTAATATCCATTAAAGGAAAAGCATTTTGTATTTGAATTTTTTTTGTTCTCGTGGCTCGAACATGAGACATTTAAGGATTACATGTAAAGGAATCTTATCAATATTACCAGTACAACCCTTGGTGGTTAATTAGATTATCCAATCAGGCTCTTAATCTCTAGGTGTAGTTCTGCTCAAATTAATGTTTTTGCAAAGTTTAAATTCGATACAATAATTGTATAAAAAATATTTATACAATCAGGTCATTATTATAAAATAATTCATGTAAATCTCTACAATAAACAATACTATTTGTTATCCCGGTAATATTGATAAATAAACTATTTTCATATGTTAAACTATATTGATAGTTTGAAAGATGATTTAAGCTACCAATATATATAACTCTTAATGTTATTTTCAAAGGCTTCGGTCTTTCAAAAAACGCACTATCATTTAATCAAAAAAAGTTGAATTTGGACTATGAAAGAGTACTAATGCTTTGCATTGGCTGTGTTTATTAAAATTTTATTTATATATGGATATATATTGGTAGTGTGTAGAGTGGACTGGTCGAATGAAAGCTGGGATTGTGACTTCTGAAAGGATCATTTCTGTTATCCGTCAATTTAGGATATGTTAAACTTTTCTAGAGGCTTAGGACCCATTTATCCATTAAAAAAAATTATTTATTTTTTATTTTTTTCAAAAATATGTTTGTCTGTGAAATTTTGTAAATTTTTGAAATTATTTTGAAAATGAATTTTTCAAAAACCAAAAAGTGGTTTAGATCACTTTTTCAAAAATAATTTTTCCCCTCACAAAAATGCAATATTTTTTCAAGTGAAATGCATATTCAAGACATAATTTCAAATTTTAAATATCAATTTTCAACTTAACTCTCTCAATACTACTTTTTTTTTTTCAAAAATTATAATTTTTATGTCCAAACACCTACTTAATCTGCTTTAAGAAGATTAAACTACGGCTTTTAACTGATTTTCTTCCAATAAAATGGTGTTCAAGTGAGCAAAGTTTGCTGCACTTATATCGTGTCTGAAGTGAGCTTGGAATCTAACAGTAAGGTTTTTCATTTTGCTTTGGTAGGAATAATTGAAGTATTTCACATCAAACTGTGAATTAGACATCACTTAAAATTGGAAGACCGGCAACAACCAAGTGAAACGGAAAAATATACTCCACTTCATTTTGTATGCTGATATCGATACAAAATTTGTATTGGGTTTGCGAACAAAGTTTGACATTAATTGCTAAAAAGATTGGGAGCATACGTAGGAAAATTTAAAAATAGTCAGATTTATAATTTATAATTGAAAAATAGTCACAGTTTCAAAAGTAATCGAAATTTAACCATTTTTCATATAAAGATAAAATCTAAACAAAAATACTGTTAAAAATCCGGAAATATTCCAGCATAATTTGCTGGAGTTCGAATTTTTTACAAATGAGCTTCCAGCATAATATGCTAGAATTTTATAATGTGATGGAGTTTCATTATAATATGCTGAAAGTTTATATGCAGGAGCTCCATAATCCCGCATATTATGCTGGAACTTTCCGTGTCCTGGAGTTCCAACATAATAAGCTGGAAGTTTATACGCAGGAGCTCCATAATCCCGTATATTATGCTTAGACTTTCGTGTTTCAGCAAAACAGTGACAATTTTTAATGATTTCGTAAACGTTGGCTATTTTTTTTATTGCTAGTCCGAAAAATGACTAGCTCGTACTATTTTGACATACATATAAGGTGTATGGATCTCCTAATTAGTACCCTAGAATTTGTGATATAAAATATGTCATTATATGTTTATGACTATAATAGTATGCTATTAAAGTAAAGTAAAAAGTTTAAAAAATGTATTATTATTTTTAGAATATTATAAAAAAAGACAGTGATATATAAAATAAAATAGGTGTAAATTATTAATAATTCTAATTTTGCTTTAAAAAAACAAACCCCTCTCTTGATTATGTACAAGAAATATTCCCTTCCCCCCTGAAGTAAGCTGCATTGAGCAATAAAGCATAGCATGACCCCCAAAAGGAAAAGAGAATCAAATAACCAAAACGATTAGCTTCAAGTCTTCTTGCTATTATCAGACTTATTCTTGGTTCTATTCGTAATAATACAACCAAATTTTTTGAATTGTCCGAGAAGCTAATTTACTTCTTTTCGGGAAATGCGTTTAGGAATTCCATTACAGCAATTGTTTAATCAATACCTACAAATTGGTATTGTCATATCGACCAAGGATCATTGCATTTCCTTCATTCATTTATTTGGAACCTACTATTTTTTTCTTCTTTCTTTTTCAAACTTCATGTTCAGTTACATATCGTGATACTTTTTTCTTTTTCAAATTTCATGTTCAGTTAAAGAGTTTGACAAATTGAAGTAAACTGCATTGCGCAATAAAGCATAGCCTGACCCAGTGGCGGAGCTACCTTATAGCAAGGGGTGTCAACCCTTCACAAAAAAAAATACACTATTTAGGTAGGTAAAAATAATTATATACATATATATTATATGTTGCCTTTGATTTTTTTCGTATGTTTACTTTTATATATTTTAACACCTTTTAATGAAAATTCGACCTCCGCCTCTAACTTGACCCCAAAAAGGGAAACAAAAATCAAATTATGAAAACGATAAGTTTCAACTGTTATGATCATTCTTATTCTTGGTTCGGATTTTGCAATAATACAATGTACCATTATCATTCATATTCTTGGTTCGGATTTGTAATAATACAACACCATTATCATTCTTATTCTTGGTTCTCATTTGCATTATACAAGCATTATCATTCTTATTCTTGGTTCTGATTTGCAATAATACAAGTATATACAACCAAAAAAATTCGAATTGTCCGAGAAGCAGAACAAGTTCTTTTTTTTTCTTCTTTTCGGGAAATGTTTTGTGCTTAGGAATTCCATTATATCAATTGGTTAATTAATACATACAAAATGGTATGGGCAATCGACTTAAGAATCAGTGTGTTTCCTGGCTTCATTTATTTGGAATCAAGTATTCCCCCTACTCCCAAATTGACCTCTATTTTCTATTTATGCGTCTTATTATTATTATTATTTTAATCTATTTTAAAAAGAATGTCATTTTCAGTAAGTTTTAAATTTTAAAATTCATATTTTATTCTTAATGATATTCTCTTATAGAAATGACATGTTTAAAATCAGGAGATTTAAAAATTATTTTTGTTATATCTTACACACATTTAATTTAAAACCATTCACAAAATACAAAATTCTACTTTACGTTCTCATACATTGTATCCGGTCATATTAAGACACATTAAATGAAATAGAGCTATTTACCATGCTTTAACGTCCAAGAAAAAGAGATTGGGATTGATAAGGCTGAGGTAAATGTTATCTAAAGACTTCCTCTTTAATTCCCACCACGATAAAGGCTATAAAATTTTTTTTTAGATCTTTTAAGTGACGTCATAATGTAAAAGTTAGTTCACAAGGTCATTAGTTTATAAAAATTAGATTAAAAGAATATACAATAATTAATTAATCATGAATAAGTGATAAAGTATACGGAAAAATTAACACTTCCGTTAATTTGCGTAAAAATAAATTCCCCAAAGTAACACTTCCATTAATTGCATAGAGTTGCTCAATCATAATCATGCTGTTGGAGAGTAGATAAGTAAAAGTGAATTGTTCAAACTTCATTAGTATTTACAAGTAAAAATATTGGGAATTTGATTAAACAAAAACTCTATACACCAAGTGGTCTAGTCCTCAATTGAAAGCTTTTTTCACTAGTAGAAAGGTACTTCCGCCACCGTTCGAGGCGGCTTAGGCGGCGAAGGCAGCGGCGGCGGCAATTTCGGCAACTCTTCGACAACCTTTTCCGGTCTTGGAAACTGACATGGACATGGGAATGCTATGAATTTTGGTACTTCATCCCCTGGCATTAATACTGCTGGCAAAGTTGTGTTTTGGCTTTGCTTCCAATTCTGAAAACAAAACAGAGCAAGAAACAACACTTAGCAATAAACCAATGGCCGATAATTAATTAAGCTACATTAGCACACTCAACATAAAAGCAGTAAATGCACATGCATCGTAATTGTGAATTCCAACTTTAAATATTTGAGGTAAATCGTTCTTCAAAAAAATATATATATTCATAATGTAAAAATTTATATTACTATAACGAATAACTTATTTTATTTTTCAGCTAATCACACTTATTTAATGGTTCAAGCTCAATAAGAAGATGAAAACTAAAGTTAACAACATTCTTTTTACTACACCGGTAAATCTTTCTTAGATATTTGAAAGACAACTACACAATTAGTTCCGTTTGACCATAAATTTTAGCTTTTAAAAAAAAATTAGAAACACTAGTTGTTTATGGAATATGATCAATTTTTGAAAAAACTATGAATTTCTTTTTAAGGTCCAGCAAAAATATTTCTTCCACTCAAAATTTTAATTTTTTTTAAAAATAAAATGTATATTCAGACACATCTTCAATTTCTAAAAATAATTTTTCGAAAGAACATTAAAAATTTATTTTTTCAAGTTTCAACTAAAATTTTGAATTCGCCTCTCCGGGGTATCTACGCAGAAGAAAATTAAAAACTTACCAAGTGGTTTTGCTTAGATTTCAAAGATGTAGGATCAAGGCCGGCTTCAAGATCAGAGAAAGAGCGACGGAGAGAGCGGAGCTTGTCCCAATGGTAACAGCAAGAAAATATGCCACTTAAGCTAAATATGAGAATCAACAAAACCGCAGTGCCCAAAGGGAAGCCTAGTGACGGCCTAGACGCGTCCACATGTTGCGGTACATAATTCTGGTTTTCCATTTTTCCTTCGACAACAACAACAATAACTATTTCTTGACTCGAGTACTTCTTCCCGCATCCAATGCAAAGGAAAATTAATTAGCAAGAAATAAAATTCACTTGTTATGTTTTAAAGGAAATACTGAAAGAAGTGATGGGTTCAAGAGGAAAATTGACAGTGAATTTGGGTTGAGTTGAGATGTGAGGGCAGAGTGCGGAATGGTGAATTTATAAACAAAGGCTATGGCTTAAAGGTGAGTACGTGTAAAGAGGTACAGCTTACTATCCGGGCTTATAGTACGGAAGAAAAATATGGGGCCAATTTAGTTTTGGTGCCGAGCGGCGAGCGCGATGCCTTGGCACTGGCCCATATGGGTCAGTTGTCGACTACTAGTATTTTCTTTTGCTGGTAGAGCAAGTGTGCAAGTGTGCAACCTTCATGCTTTTTGTGCAACTTTGTTAGGTCATGAACTTGACATTTCCGGTTAGAGTTTAAAAGTTATTAATTCACTTATCCCAATTGATTGAACTTCTTTATTTTTTATCCGTTTCAAAAAGAATGATCATTTTCTAAATTTAGAAATAATTTAACTTAAATTTTCAATTCTACCCTTAGTGAGAAGTTTCTGTAACCACACAAATATTCTGGACCGCTTTTTGATTTGTTTAGAACCACAAATTTCAAAAGTCTTCATTTTTTCTTAAACTTCGTGCACAGTCAAACTTGTTCACATAAATTAGAACGGAGAGAGTAGTTCTTTGTGTGAAAATATTTTAATTCTTTCATATGTCTAAGTTTTGGTGAATAAAATTATCCGATATTTGTGCCGGTGAAAGTTAAGTAGTATTGCAGGTACCGATAAAATAATTGAGGTGCACACAAGTTGGACCAGACATCATCCTCGTAAAAAAAGGATAGCATTTTTAGATACAAATTCGACAGTTCAGTATGATTAACAAGGATTATGTGCAACGTACCTATAGTAGTGACATGTTCTACATAATTACTACAATATGCAGTGGCGAAGCCATATGGTCATAAGGGTGGTCAATTGACCGTCCTTCGTCGAAAAATTGCACTGTGTATGTAAGTAAAATATTACTTTTTAGAGGTATATAACACATATTGAACACCCTTTATCGGAATTTTTTTTTCACTTCTTTAAATTTGAACACCCTTAAAAAAAAATTTAGTTTCACCACTCACACTATGTATGAGTAAGTAATTGAAAAAATATAATGAGTAATATATTAGAAGTATTTAAGTTACACTGGACATCACCAAAAAAAGGTTACAGTGGACATGTAAAAACCTTTTTACACGGTCAATAGATATAAACATAGGTGGCAATTTTTTTCCAGTTTTGCAACCAAAAAAAAAAATATGTGCCTGATGTTGTTTTTGGTCAATTTTCTAAAATTTGCAAAAGGTCGTTTTATGTTTAATCATCTCGTGATCAGAATCTATTAGTCTGATTAATTTAGATTCAAGCCAGATAAGACTTATTTAAGGAAGAAGTGTTTCTCGACCTTTGATGGAGGATGAATGAATTTTAAGAAAGATTAAAAGCTCAAAGTTTTTAAAACTATTAAACAAATTAAATTCTTGCAAATGAACAGATACGACATCTTGATTTTAATGCATCCAATTTTGGCATAAACATGCCCTGTGATCAGAGGTTGACCAAGGATTTGAGCGCGACGGGGCACCACTAAAACACTAATCTTAAATATGCCATAATTAACGATAAAATTCTGTGTGTAGTTCTTTAAGAAATTAATAAGTATGACAATTTATCCGCTATATATAAATAACCAGAAATTTTCAAAGAAAGAAAAATCATTAAGCAAAGAGTGAAAGATTACTTTGCAAAATAGGTGCTACAGAAGCAATGTTGATAGAAGCGGTGTCGCACAACATTGCTTCATTAATTTTTCTTATTATATATATAGGTAAGTAATATTCAAAAATAAACATTGTTATCAATGCTTAAAACATTTTGACAAAACTGGTTTTCAAAATGTAAAAGAAACAAAAGAAGAAAGAATAAAATGCTACATCTCGAACACAAGATGGTGAGGAAAGCTGGGAAGGTGGTGAAACTACCAGCTCAATCACTGTTGCCGTCCAGCTTTCATTTTTCAGGGGGCTCAAGTAAATTATTTTAGGGGTCCTATCTGGATATACAGTACACACAAGATCTATATATATACATAATTTTTACCGAATCTAACGGATTCCGGTGATCCCGCACACTCCACTATAGGTCCGCCTCCGCTTGTGATACGATATCTTACATGTTACATTGGACCTAATTATGATTGTAATTGATGAGTTATAAAATTACATGCACGCTATAACCAGAATTTAAATATAATTAAAAACAAAGTACACTTGTGAAATGGACACTTGTGCAAAGATACATTTTTTTTTTTAAGTACTAAAGATCAAAATAAATCAGTACATCTTATAGTACACTAACACGTCAATTTTGTTCCCAGATTTAAAAGATTCCATAACTCGTGAGAAGCATAATAGAATTGGAAAAATTCCAACCAACAAAAAGGCGGAACTCTGATGAGATTGTGCAGAAGAAATTTTTTCCAAATTTCGTTGAACTAACTTTTAAGTTTTGCAGGTTTGGAAATTTGAACGACGGGGAAAATGCAATTCAGCTGGCAGGGCGACTGATATTCCGGCAAGATTCTGGCAGCTACCGAAGAACGTAAAACTTGCTCAATTTCTCACAGCCATGGCAGGAAATGATGTCGCGTCGTTGGATCATAATCATCCATTATATCTTCAAGCTAGAGATGCACCTGGATTAGTTTTAATTCCTCTAAAACTCACAGGGCCTGAGAATTATACATTGTGAAGTAGAGCGATAAAATTGGCACTCAGAGGCAAAAGCAAGCTTAGATTTGTGGATGGAACATGCATCAAAAGCATGTACACGGGAAAATTAGCTAAGCAGTGGGAGAAATACAATGCGATTGTTCTATCGTGGATAGGCAGCACAGTTTCGAGTGAATTGATGTCAAGCATCGTCTATGCATCCAACGCTAAGAAAGTCTGGACTAATTTCCAGGAGAGGTTTGATAGATCAAATCTGACGAGGATTTATCATCTCTGGACTGGGATTGCCACTTTGACGGTACTGATTCAGTTACTACTTATTATTCTAAGATGAAAGTGTTTTGGAATGAATTAGATGTTTTGGCCCCTTTGCCCTCGTGTGACTGTGAAGAGTCTCTGTCCTATGTTGTGCACTTAAGATCACAACGTTTACTATAATTTCTTATGGTACTTAATGAGACTTATAATAACATAAGATGCAATTTGTTGGCAAAGAGGCATGTGGTGTCCGTTAATGAAGCCTATGCTATTGTGACTCAAGAGGAAAGTCAGAGATGCCTGGGTGTAGTTGATGTGAATAAAGATCTTTAAGCCTAAGAAACCTGGGATAATCGGTGAGCATTGTGGATACAAGGAACATTTGAAATAAAATTGCTACAAGATAGTTGGATACCCTCAAAATTTTAAAAGTAAGAAGAAGAGTGCACAAAATGGTGGATTTAGGACCTTTGCTAACTCTACAATAGCATGCGATGGAGGAAATATGTCTGAGGGCAGGGACATGGTCATTTCTCTACAGAGCAGCAGTACAAACAGATTTTGAACATGTTAGACAAGCCAACATCAAGTGAATGTGTAGGCAACATAACAGGTAATATGGTAGGTATGATCTCACAGTTATCCAATACCTTTACTCCCCATGTCTATGGAATCCCTGTGGTAAGTCCATACAAACCTCTTCATATAAGTTTCCTTAAAGGAAAGCATTATTAACATCCATTTGATACAAGAACCAATTCTTTGAAGCTACAATACTAATTATTGTCCTGAAAGTAACCATTTTTGCCATTGAGAAAAAAGTCTCATGGTAATCTAACCCTTCCAACTGTGTATATCCCTATTGAAAGTTGGATACTGTCAAAGTCCACATGACCATTCCCTATTCACTAAGCAAAAAGAAGGCTGTATTGTGATCATCCTAGTATATGTGGATGATATACTTATCACTGGTAGTGGCAAGGATCTAATTGATGAGGCAAAACAAACCCTGCACAATAACCCTGCTCAAAGTAAAGGATTTAGGTGAGCTCAAATATTTCTTAGGAATTGAAGTGCTCAGGTCACAGAAAGGGATACTTCTTAATCAAAGGAAGTATGCCTTAGAAATGGTGTCAGATGTGGGACTAAGTGGTGCAAAATCAGTATTCACACCTCTTGAAACCAACATTAAATTGACAACTACAAAATATGCAAGCTGACAGAATGCATAGATGATCATCAACTGGAGGACATCATCAACTATCAAAGGTTAGTGGGAAAATTGATTTATCTAACAATCACAAGGCTAGATATCTACTTCACAGTTTAAGTCCTTAGCCAATTGATGCACCAACCAAAGGATTAGATACATTAAAGGATGTCCAAGCTTAGGGATATTCATGTCTAAGAACTCCACAACTCAGTTGACTACATTCTGTGATGCAGACTGGGCTGCATGCCCCAATACTAGGCGCTCAGTGACAGGTTATACCATCAAATTGGGTGACTCTTTAATCTCCTGGAAGTCTAAGAAATAACACGCTGTCAGTAGAAGCTCGGTAGAAGCTGAATATCAAAGCATGGCAGCATGTGTAGCAAAAATTATGTGGCTGCTTGGTCTGTTACAGGACCTTGGAATATCTATTTTCAGACCAGATCCACTTCATTGTGATAGTAAAGCAGTTATCCAAATTGTTGCAAATCCCATATTTTATGAGAGAACAAAGCATATTGACATCGATTGTCACTTTGTTCGTGAGAAAGTGAAAGAAGGGGTGATTCAGACCACTTATCTAGCTACTCAGTCTCAAGTTGCAGACCTGCTAACCAAAGGCTTAGGTGTAAGCCAACATCATCTTCTTTTTTCCAAGCTGGGTGTGTTCGGTATCTTCCACCCTCCAGTTTGAGGGGTAGTATTGGAATATGAAAGCAGAAGAGTGCAGCTAAAAGAGTATCGCATAATTATTAGCTGGTTGTTAGAAGCAGTTAGTATTAATGAGCTGTCAACTAGATGTTAATAGTTAGTTGATGAAGTTAGTTAAAAGACACGTGAGAAGCACGTGAGAGAGAAGAGGACATTTGCTATATAAGCTTGTACATGTACTCATTCTAAGGTGAGCTAGCATAGGTTCTTCCGTATCATCTCCTTGTTCTCTCCTCAAATTGATCACAATCCCTAATTGAAGACAATTTGACAACTATGCCCTACTTTTTCTAGTTCTTTTGGATAATTGAGAAATTATAAAAGCTCATTGAGAATGGTTTGAAACTCGTTAGATTATTGGTTCGCCTTCCATACTTCTAACTACAGTAGGATTCAAACTCGTGACAAAAGTTGAACCCTCTGTTAAGAGTTGGCTTGGGATCGGCTCGAGCATAATTATTCTTTAATAAAGCTCGGTTAGGTTTGGTTCACTAATCTAGGTTGGGCTAGGCTCGCTCGACTCAACATCTAACCCTGCATCCATCAGTTATTGTGCTCTTGTTAGTTACTAGACCGAAACCCTAGAGCATGCATGTCTTCTTCTTTTTTTCTTGAGTTAAACTTTTATATACGGATAGTGTAAAATCTTTTCTTACTAGGTGAAATTAACCTATACTAACATATAATTGTTCATGGTAAGCCAGTCGTAGTAACTAGGTTAGATTATATTACTTTGTAAATGTTTTACACTATTAGCATGTATACTTTAATTAGTATTATTATTAATTTTTTCGATTTGCTTTCATTGTTCTTCCCAAATCTGAATCCTAAATCCACCTGACGTCAACTAGGGTAGTGAATTGTCAATTCAATGTTCTTCACTTATGCACTTTGCAACACTATCCACCGTGTTGTGCATCCATTAATTTGTGCTGTCGTTAATTTTTAATGACATGGACCGTCACATCATTCTCTGCCTTTCATCACAAAAGAGGATGAATGAAGGTAGTATTAATTCATGATCTATTTCTTGATTCTACGAGAATTTTAACTCTCTCGTTTGCTTCTCTTCTAAGATAGTTAATTATGTTTACCCTAAAAACGAATAACAATTAAATTTATATGCGATTTTAAGGATATGTTGATTGATTCAACACAAATAATCAAGAATGTTAGATAAATGGGTTAAAAATAATATGAATAATCAAACCAAATGTGATGTTACAGCCCGGCTCGTATTTAGGTTGGATAGTAGTTCTGCCCTCGATCGGGCCCCCGGTTCGTAGCCAATTGTGTATGAAGAACGACAATGAAATAAGGACTTTGCAATAACTAGAAAGCAGAAAAAGTAAATACGTACTGCCTTCGTATGCGCGTTACAATATCCCCTATTAAATAAAAAGCTTCCCCTTATATAGTAGGAGACTTTCATCCTTAGTAAAATTCTAAAAAGGGTAAAAATCATCCTTTCTCATTAATTACTAATCTGTTACCGATATCGGGAGATAGCTTCACCGTGATATCCGGTTGAGTGCAGATATCACAACCTTCTGTTAGTCGTGTGCAATCATTTGCCATGTTTTTCGAGGTCTTGGAGCTCGTTTTGGGTTCGGGGAGTGTTGTCTTATCAGGTCCGATGGCGAGAACTCCGTTCAGAACTTGATACAAAGAGTTCCCAGCTTCGATTTCGATTTCATATATTCATACTCTCACTTTGTTTAATCCACCGGGAAATTGGGGGGTGCGTTAACACTGATTTCACTTGTATACATATCAGAGAGTAGGTTTTGCCGTAACGATGGGAAACGATAGATGAACCCAAGTTCCTTCCTTCGTACGTTATAACCGAGGTGACGGATAAGCCGATACGTTCCATCAGTCACGTCGTTTTGACTTCAGATACGTGTTCTTCATCGGCTGGTTGTCTTCGAATGTGAAATATCTCATAATAATTGCATTTTCCCCTATAAAAGCTTCGACCTTTTATACTTCTTTTGCTTTTCAATCCTAGCTTATACCTTCGGATTTTCTAGCGGCTTTCAACGCTTTCAAATTTTTATATCTTTATCTCTGATCTTCAAATTTTCATATTTGTTCTTAGATTTCTAACCGAGGTCTTCATATCTTCATCCTACTTTCAAACCTTAATCGCTTTTCTTCAAATCTTCATACTTTCCCAGATCACGATAGCTAAAACTTCCAAGTTAGTGCCTCAGCAAACTACCCCTTCATTTTCTCACCCGACCGCAGATGCTGAGGTGGCTGCTCCCGAGGTGGCTCCAGAGCCTCCCATAAAAATCTTCATACCTGGGGGATGCTCTATCAGGGATGACTTCAAGGTCTAGAAGGCCTCCGCTAAACAAGACCGAGGTGAAGGATCATGGAGATACATATGCTCCGTTACTGAAGATACCATTCCCATAGTCCGAGAGGACTGCAAATGAGAAGGCAAGGATCTGGTTTTCCTTGGGCCTAAGGACGATATTACTACCCACGTGAATGGGTATTTAAGTGTTTACACTTACCCCTTCATGCTAGGCTCGGTAGACAAAGTAGTCTTGGCCTTTTGTAAGAGGTACGAGGTGTGCCTCGGGTAAATCCACCCGTCCCTCTGGAGGATCGTGATCCTCTTACACCATTTTATGAACAACACCAAATATCCTCGGTTCACCCTCGACTATCTACTCCGTCTGTATAGTCCTCGAGTTTTCCGAGGGGGCCTAATCAAGCTTGTTCACCGAGAAAGCAAGGCTTTTTTTCGAGCATCGACTAGGATCGAGACCGAGGTTGGAAAGGGAATTTTGTTCGGGTAAAAATCGAAGATCTAATTCCTCCCGAGTTCTTGCCATTCCCCGAGAAGTGGAATACATCTCGAAAGTATAGTCTTTTCTTAAGTGTCAATTTCCCTTTATTTATTCCCCTATTGCCAGTATTTATGGTCGTGCAACTGTAGCCCGGGTTCCTAATGCGATCCCCCAGCTCAAAGAGTAGATCGAAAGAATCTGCAAGCAGATGTCATACTACGAGTGCACGTGGCGCAAACTTTCAAAGGGAGAATGGGAGGCACGTTCTCATGGTAAGGCTCTCCCCTTAATAGTTATTACTACACCCAAACTTACATAATGCCGGCTTTTTCCTTTCCCTTGTAGGTTAGCCTAAGACCACCGAACTTAGGTCGCTGGGCGGGGACGATGATATGTCCTTACCCGTCGAACCCTACCCGAAGATGCCGCAGAGGAGAAGAAGAGGAAAAGAAAGTCATTGGGTTCCCCGGACCCTGAGGCGAAGATAAAAAAAGGGTGGCCACCCAGGCTCGTAAGCCCAAGAAGAATACTAAATCCAGGGTAAGCCGAAGTGGAGACGGAGGTTGTGACCTCCCAAGAAGCCGTTTCTTGTTCTGAAGAAGGTGACCGGTGTAATCGATATGCCATCCTATACCGAGTCCATGCTTGAAAAGGCCCAAGTGGGTAAGGAAAAGTCAAGTGACGGAGTTCAGGGTGCAGATGATACTCTCCACTCCTTCTTCGATGGCATGGGCATGTCCACATTGGAAGATTTCTCCGAGCTGGGTTACCTGGAGATCCCAAAGAAGGACGTGCCTTCAGGAGCTGATGGGGTGAGTACGATCCCAAGATTGGTTAAGTAATTTCCTGCGCCAAGCGTGGACCCCGAGCGCAAGAGGATGGTTGTTCTCATAGTCCCGGAGGATGCCCGGATCCAGTCTGCTCCGATAGGTGTCGCCAGCTACCTCCGATGCCTGGTGACCGAGGAGGACCAGACAAATATAAACGAGGTGGGCACGTCAAGTCTCTTTAACGCAGTGCAGCAGGCGCTAAACCGGGTAAGGCTTTAACATTTTCATACTCTCTTCATGAATCCCATTTAAGTTTTCCCTTGATGTTTCTTACTAGTTCCACTGTTTTACAGGCTTCAATGCTTCATCATGAATGCTTCCCCAGTACCGCTTGGAAATCAACTAGCTCGAGTTCGAGCTCAAAGAATAGGCCAAGAATAAGGACATGTATACGCTTCTTAGTAAGCAACAGGACGAGGCCCTTAAAGACCTCAGGACGAGCTAGACAAAGCTTAGAAGGATGCCTCGATCCTGAAGCGGGAACATGCCGACTTGGTTAAAAAGGTAAAGGTCGTTGAATCTAAAAACGAGGAGCTAGTCGTGGTGACTAACAACACAACCTCGTAGGTCCAACAGAAGATTGACTTGATCGACCAGCTACGAGCCAGATGAACGAGGTCAAGGCGATGACCAAAGTGTGGATGGTCAGGATGGACTTGCTAGCTTCGGAGAAGGAAACTACAAAGGCGGAGCTGGCATCAGTTGAGAACCAACTCCGGGTGGCGAGGGACAAAGCTGATAAATGGTCTCAGCTTAATGATGATCTCCGAGCATATCTGAGCTCGGCTATCGCAGAACGAGATGCCCTCGGAAGAGAATATAAGGTAAAGGAGCTTTACGAGCCTGAAGGTGCTGAAGGCTTCGAGGGTTTCGAGGGATCTGAGAGCTCCGACGGTTCTGGCAACGAGTCGGGCCCCAGTGAAGACCAGGCGTAGATGACTTAGTACCTTTACAGTTTTTGTTTTTCCTTATGTATTTTTTTTTGTTCATGTTGGGGCCGTTTTATTGGGCCTTTGTAAATATATTTTGGAATATATATATATATATGATTTGTTTTCCTTTCTGGCAATATCGTGTCTTTACTTTTCCAGCATCTTTTATTCATGTATTGTTTTTTGTGCCTTAGTATAGAATCATATGTAGTTCCGGGTATTTATTTTCTGGAAGTTCGATCGAAGCCCGAATTCGATGCAACTTTGTTTGCTCGTGGCTTCGGAACCCTGGTGTGACCGGAGGTTCCCAAGATGCTTAAGTATTTTTAGACGATGCTTTTGTCAAGGGTAACATTTTAGTAGGTTCCGAGTTTTTTTAAAGGCCTTACTTTCTAATTACGAACTTCGGATGTCTCCGAGCCATTTTTAGGGCTCCAACAGCCTTTTATTTTTGGGCACCGCCTAATAGGTTTGGTGCCTTCGGGATTCATTAGCCCGGGTCATCCGAATTTTCTTCGGGCGACAATCTCCGAATAAGGGTAGTCTTTGGGATCGATAGTCACCGAGAAGGGGTAGCCTTTGGGTTCGATTGTCCCCGAGTAGAGGTAGCCCGTGGGCTCTAGGATTCGAAATCGAAGAAGCAAAAACTGAGTAACAGTAAGGCGAAACTTTCTTTCATTTCTCATTGTGTAAAGCACATGATCAAAAACGCATAAAAACTTGTATCATGGTTAGAGTGGACTATGTGACCATGGTTCATACGACCATTTGGCCCTTACAATGAATCCTTTCCATCAGGCCTTATCTTATAGCATACAAAGTTTTTCTTTTTTCCTTGCTAAAAACCTTAATCCGAGGGTAATGGCCCCCAGTATTCGAGGTCGATCTTGAGAGGGCTCGGATACTATTGATATGAAGTGAACGATCATTGAATTCGGTTTGAAACCGATTTTCGAATCTAAGTTAGCACGTTTTACCGTTGCCTCGTTAAAAACTTTGCCGAAAAACCCATTTTGGGACAAAACTGGTACAAGAAAAAAAGAGTGCAACGCGTGCTTTCAGACCTAATAGCCACATCCATCTTTGACCGTTTACCTGAAAATGTTAGTCTAATTCATAACATAATTAAAGAGCAATTGAGTTTGTACCTTAGCAGTAGTAACTTTAAGTGTGTCACGTTCCAGTTGTTCAGTATATGCACACTATTTCCTATTTCGAGTTTGTACGAGCCTTTGTCGGTAATTCCGACAACTCGACACTGTCCTTCCCAATTCAGTCCCAGTTTCCCCTCATTCGAGTTCCGGGTGTGTAATGTTAATTTTCTCAAAACCAAGCCCCCGATCTTAAAGTGTCAGAGGTTGGCTCTTCAATTATAGTATCTTTCTCTTCACCATTCTTTGGGCGGCCAACCGGACTAGGGTGGCCTCCCATCTTTCATCCAATAGTTCCAAACTCGTGATCATGGCCTCGACATTTGACTCTTCTGTCGCATATTGGAACCTGAGGCTCGGTTCTCCCACTCCGACTGGAATTAAGGCTTCGGCCCTGTAGACCAACATAAATGGGGTGGCCCCGATACTAGACTTTGAGGTCGAACGGTATGCCCACATGACTTCAGGCAGGATTTCCTTCCATTTTCCTTTGGCATCGGTCAACCTATTTTTCAGGTTTTGAAGTATGGTCTTGTTTGTTGATTATGCCTGTTCGTTCCTACTAGGGTGGTAAGGTGTTAATAGTACCTTCTTAATCTTGTGATCTTCAAAAAATTTATTTACCTTGCTACCGATGAATTGTTTTCCATTATCGCAAACGACCTTGGTTGGTATCCCTGTCACAACCCGAAATTCCCAACTTCAGACCGTGATGGCGCCTAACATTTCACTTGCTAGGCAAGCCAACGTTAGAATAATATTATCTATTTTTAAAATAATTTTTAAATTTATTAATAATCAAAGAATAATTGCGGAAGTAAAATCTAAATACCATCCCAGAATTGGTGTCACAAGTACACGGGCTTCTAGAATAAATACAAATAAAGGTCTGAATAAAATAAAGCTGTCTGATAACAAACACACAGCTAAAGTAAAGTAGACGGGGACTTCAGAACTGCGAACGCCGTGCAGTTATACCTCAAGTCTCCTCTGAGTAGCTGAAATCCGAGCAAGTATATGGTACGCCGCTGGGACCAACTCCAAAATCTGCACAAGAAGTGCAGAGTGTAGTATCAGTACAACCGACCCCATGTACTGGTAAGTGCTGAGCCTAAACTCGACGAAGTAGTGACAAGGCTAAGGCGGGTCACTTACACTAACTTGTACACAATATTAGTAACAACAACAAATAATAGAAATAAATCAGGTAACTCATTTATAATAATTGAAGCCAATTCAGCAGTCGTAACCAATTATCATTTCTATCAAATTTGTTGCAACGTGCAACCCGCTCTCACAATATATTCACATTCAATTCTGTTGCAGCGTGCAACCCGCTCTCACAATATATTCATTTTCAATCCTCTCATATAATTATTTTTAATCAAGTATATATATTGACTTTTAAATAAGTCTATTGCGGCGTGCAATCCGATCCCCCAATATTGACTTTTAATAAGTCTGTTGCGGCGTGCAACCCGATCCTCCAATATGGACTTTTTAATAAGTCTGTTGCGGCGTGCAATCCGATCCTCCAATATTGACTTTTAGGTAAGTCTATTGCGGCGTGCAATCCGATCCCCTAATATTGACTTTTAATAAATCTGTTGCGGCGTGCAACCCGATCCTCCAATATATCCATTTACCAATTCTTATAGAAGAAATTTCTCCAATAAATGCAATAATTAATATAAAATTATAAGACAACAAGCATACAATAATTATGATTTAATTACGAAACAAACAATGACAAATAGCAAATTATTATGGAAATCAGAGAGAAAATAGCCAATTTAATATTTAATATGCTAAATGTCAAATAATAATTATTACACATAATTCAAATAACATGTAATAATTAATGCAGGAATTCAAGAATTAATATTTGACAAAGAATAGGAGAGAAACAATTATTATAATAATTAATTCATGATTTAAAATAATTTATAATTTTTCAAGTAAGCATGCAAACAATTAATTTGACGACATATAGGCACTCGTCACCTTGCCTATACGTCGTTCACATGCAATTCACATAACAAATAATTTAAGGGTTCTATTACCTCAAGTCAAGGTTAACCACGACACTTACCTCACTTTGCAAATTCCAATCAATTACTCGACCATAGCTTTTCCTTTTAAATTTGTCTCCAAAAACTTCAAATCTATTCATAAAAAATTCAATATACTCAATACGAATCATAGAAATTAATTCCATATGAATTTACTAATTTTTCGGATAAAAATTTGAAATTCATTAAAATAATCGACAGTGGGACCCATGTCTCAAATCCCGAAAAAACTCGCAAAATCCGAACACCTGTTTCGCTACGAGTTCAACCATATAAACACTATCCAATTCCGATATCAAATGGACCTTCAAATCTAAATTTTTCGTTTTTGGAAGATTTTAGAAAAATCTGATTTTTCTTCCATAAATTCACGGATTCATGATATAAACGAGTATGGAATCATGAAATATAATCAATATAGGATAAGGAATTCTTACCCCAATGTTTTCCGTGAAAATCGCCCAAAAGTCTGCCTTAACCGAGAACCAAAATGTGAAAATAATATCGGACTCTTCGATATATACACTACCCGGACATTTCCTCACCTACGATGCCTGGGCTTGCATATGCGAGCTCGCATCTGCGAAATGGGGCTGCCAGGCGAGGCCTCGCACCTGCGGAGGAAAAATGCGCACCTGCGCTGCCTTCCGCTTCTGCGATTGCCAAGTCCGCTTCTGCGGACGCGCGGGTGCATGCAAGTTTCCGCACCTGCGGACCTTTGCCCAGCCTGCCCAGGCCGCTTCTGCGATAGAAGGCTCGCTTTTGCGCGCTCGCACCTGCGGTCAAAAATCCGCAAGTGCGATTATAACAGAAGGCAAAATTTCAGATTTTGCTTAAGTCCAATTCTTGTTCCGATTTCGATTCGAATCACACTCGGGGTACTTGTGACCCCGTTCAAATATACCAACAAGTCCAGAAACATAATACGGACTTACTCGGGGTCAAAAATCACGTCAAACAATGCTGAAATTACAATTCACACCCTGATTCGAACTTTGAGTTTTAAACTTTTCCATTTGCAAATCTCGTGCCAAACCATATTAAATGAATCTGGAATGACTTCAAATTTGGCACACAAGTCCTAAATGACATAACAGAGCTATTCAAATTTCCAGAATCGAATTCCGGCTCCGATATCAAAAAGTCAACCCCGTGATCAAACTTGAAAATCTCTAGCCTTTAAATTGCTAAATCCGTTAAATGGTCATAACTTGAGCTAGGGACCTCCAAATTAAATTTTGGGTATATGCCCAAGTCCCAAATCACGATACAGAGCTATCAGAACTGTCAAAATACCTATCCGAGTCCGTTTGCTTAAAATATTGACTAAAGTCAACTCAGTTGAGTTTTTTTTAAAGCTCTATTTCACATTTTAATCTATTTTTCACATAAAAACTTTTTGAAAATTTGTACGGACTGCGCACGCAAGTTGAGGAATGATAAATGATTTTTTTTGAGGTCTTAGAATACAGATTTACTTATTAAATTTAAAGATAATAATTTGGGTCATCCCAATCCCAAATCGACATATTATGTGGTCCTAGATGAAGTCAATAACTTCTTTCTCCCGAAATTTTTCGAACGCTTGAGCTTCGACCCATTTGAAAAAATAATCGGTCATGAATAATATGAATTGAGCCTTACCGGGTGCCCACGGTAGGAGACCGACGATGTCCATTCCCTACTTCATAAATGGCCACGGGGACAAGACCGAGTGGAGTAGCTCTCCCGGTTGATGGATCATCGGGGCGTGTCTCTAGCATTCATCGCATTTTCGTACGAAAGTCCTTCGCATCTTTCTCCATTTCGGTCCAGTAATAGCCAATCCTGATTAATTTGCGGACTAAAGATTCTTCCCCGAATGGTTCCCGCAAGTGCCTTCGTAAAATTCTCTCAAGACGTATTCGGTATCTCCCGGCCCCAAGCATCCGGCTAGCGGGCCGTCGAATGTTCTCGTGAACAATGTACCTTCGACCAAGCTAAATCTGGCAGCCTCGGTATGCATGACTCTCGATTCTTTGGGATCATAGCATAATTTTCCGGTCTTTAAGTAGTCTACGTACTTGTTCCTCCAATCTCAAGTTAAACTCATTGAGTTTACTTCGGTGTGACCTTCTTCTATCACCGACTTCATGCGTTGTACTACTGTTTTCAAACTGAATTCATCGACATCGAACGAAGACCCCCAAGTTAGCTAGAGCTGCGGCCTCGCTGTTCTGATCTCGGGGCATGTGTTGCAGGGTCCATTCCCTGAATTGATGCAGTGTTACCTGTAATTTGTCTAAGTACCTTCGCATCCGTTCCTCCTTCACTTCGAACATCCCATTGACTTGATTTACCATGATGAGGAGTCGCACCTAGCTTCGATCATCTCGGCCCTAAGGCTTTTAGCCAATTCGAGACCTACAATCATGGCCTCATACTCGGCCTCTTTGTTAGTCAATTTCATATTTCCCCTAGGTAGTTTTAACACAATGTCGAGCCCGGACCCCTTTGTGTTTGAGGCACCGTCCGTAAAAAGGGTCCAAATTCTCGAGGTAGTACTCGAGGTTTAGTACTCGAGGTTAGCAAGAATTCCCTTTCAACTTCGGGTATTAAGGCCGGCATAAAATCGGTCATGAAGTCTACCAAAATTTGAGATTTTATGGCGGTTCGGGGTCGATACTCGATATCGTAACCGCTGATTTCGACGGCCCATTTGGCCAACCGGCCTGTGAGCTCGGGTTTTTGCATGATGTTCCTCAGTGGGTAAGAGGTTACGACACATATTGGGTGGCATTGAAAGTACGATTTTAACTTTCTGGAGGAGCTTAGCAAAGCGAGCGCGAATTATGTTTTCTAGGTGAGGATACCTTGTTTCGGTCTCGCCTAGAGTTCTACTGACATAATAAATAGAAAATTGCGTACCTTCATCTTTCTGAACTAAGACTCCACTTACCGCCACCTCAGAAACCGCCAAGTAAAGGTATATCTAATCGTCCGCCTTCAGAGTGTGCAGCAGGGACGGACTTGATAGGTACCATTTGAGTTCTTCCAAAGCTTGTTGGCACTCTGGGTCCAGGAAAAATTCTTATTCTTCTTTAATAGTGAGAAGAACCGATAACATTTGTCCGAAGACCTTGATATGAACCGGCCCAGGGCGGCTCTGCACCCGGTTAGCCTTTGAACGGCCTTGACGTTGTCCACCATGGTGATATCTTCAATGGCTTTAATTTTGTCAGGATTGATATGGATCCCTCGATTGGACACCATGAACCCGAGAAATTTTTACGATCCGACTCTGAATGCTCAGACTGAGAATTTGACATTTTCAAGCTGACGTGAAGTTGAGACTTTAAAGAACAAGCGTAAAATAGAGTGTGTTATGGAGATTTTTATTAAACCGCCACTATTATCCTTAGCCCCACGGTGGGCGCCAAACTGTTTATTATAAAAACGGATAACAATTAAATTTGTATGCGGTTTTAAGGATATGTGGATTGATTCAACACAAATAATCAAGAATGTTAGATAAATGGGTTAAAGATGAAATGAATAATTAAACCAAATGTGATGTTACGGCTTGGCTCGTATTTAGGCTAGACAGTAGTTCTGCCCTCGATCGGATCCCCGGTTCGAAGCCAATTATGTATGAAGAATGACAATGAAATAAGAATTTTGCAATAGCTAGAAAGTAGAAAAAGTGAATTTGTATTGCCTTCGTATGCGCGTTACTATATCCCCTATTAAATAAAAAGCTTCCCATTTATATAGTAGGAGAGTTTCATCCCTAGTACAATTCTAAAAAGGGTAAAAATCCTCCTTTTCTCATTAATTACTTATCTGTCACCGACGTCGGGCGAGATCTGCGTCATGTTATCCGATTGGGTGCGGATATCACGGCCCATTGTTAGTCGCGTGCAACCGTTTGTCATATTTTTCGAGGTCTTGGAGCTCGTTCTGGGTTTGGGGAGTGTTGTCTTATCGGTTCTGATGGCGAGCACTCCGTTCGAGCCTTAATATAAAGAGTTCCCAGCTTCGATTTCGATCGCATATATTCATATTCTTACTTCGTTTGATCCACTGAAAAATCGGGGTGTGCGTTAACCCCGATTTCACCCGTATACAAATTAGTTTGTTAATATATATTAGTATCGTCACTATTAAAAAAATCAGGTTTTAGCGAGGACAAATTCTGTAGCTAAACAGAAAAATCCGTCGCTAAATAAATTCTGTAGGGGCGGATTATCAAGAAATTTTGCTAGCTACGAGTATTTTAGCGACAGATTAGCGCCGACATTGGTAGCTAATTCCAGTTTCTTTTTGTAGTGCGTATCCTAATTTTTTGTCTAATTTCTCTTTGACCATAGATTCAACATTTGATAAAATTAAAAGATATAGGAGACGAGGATGGAGAAAAAAGACAAGTATATTAGTTGCATATGTAGCTTGACTTGACTGATCCCTCAAGAGTTGTGACCCTTCGGGTTCTTAAAGAACAATAATAGAATTTGTATACATTAATATCTGATTTTCTTCTCCCCGTGACTATGTTAGAAAGATAAAGGAAAAGGAGGCATGGAGCTTATCTTTTGATGACTTCATTTTCTTCATTATTTTCTTTTTTTTTTTTGGAAATTCTCCGGGAAATCGCAGGTGCTACCCTTTAGGTGTGAACTAAATAATTTATTCACTGTGTAATAGCTCATAAATCATACATAAAATCTAAACCGTACTAGACAAGTCCAGAACGATATCAATTTCTTCTTAGGATTTAGATCATTTAATTTATACTGCATGACATTATAATTCTAGAAGAAAAGGTTAGAAGATCAACCTAAAGAGTAGGGAGCATGCAAATTGAAAGTACAAGTAGCAAATAACATTGAAATGACAAGTTTTAAGAGCATGAGTGGAATTTGTCTTCCAAACCAAACTTCGAGTCTCAACTTGGCGGAATTTAATAAAACTTATATGCCATAAAAGAAAAAGGTCAATTTCCAGCATTTAGATGAAAAAGAAGTAAAATATGGCGACCGAGATATTCAAGTTTGAAACGTCTACACAAGTATCTTCTATCTCTCTTTTCTCCTAATCTAAGACATCGAAAGTTTGAAGTTTTTCCTTTCTTTGGACCACAGTTTATGGAATCCTCTCTTTAATTTGATTGGCAAAAAGAAAAAAGACAAAATGTACTCTCCCTTTAACTCTAGTAAGACTACCGACACCAAAACTTATAGTCTAGCAGTATTAAAAGCCTTTCGCGCATAAGTGTGAGCTCGATTCTTGTTACTCCTTTTTCCTTTTGCGATATCTCAGTTTAAAAAAATAATTTATAAAAGTTGTCTAGGTATGACTTATAGGTTAGAGGTTCGAGCGTGGAAGTCGTCATGCTTACATTAAGGTAACTTGTCTACATCATACCATATGCGGTTCTTTTCCGAACCCTACGTAAACGAGAATATTTTTGTGCACCAGATAGCCTTTTTCTTAGTTTATAAATAAATAAAAAATTCCGCCGACGAACGACAACAGGATTGACAACTAAAGCCGGGACCAAGACAGTATATGTTGGATTCAATCCCGTATCAAAATCTGAATTCAACAGCAACTTGACAATTCTTCTTCAAGCTTGAGCTGTTGAGCTGGTCCACAACTGATCTACACTAGTATTGCAAGCACAAACGAATTTAAAATTAAGAATCAATAAGTTAATAATGTATGTAATCTTAGTATACAATAAAATTAAGAATCAATTAAATTCTCTTCTTTTAAAAAATAATACTACTACTACACAAACAGGCTAAAAATAATTTTAATTACCTATATTAAATGTTGAATCCCCTAATTATATTCTTATAATTTTAGAGATCTCCTTTGGTTGGATTTCCAAATATGCTACTGAGATATGGATTTATAGTTTAGCAATAAGTCTAATTAAACTTTCTATAAATCTGCCTTTAATGACCATGGTGGCTAGTAACGTTGAATATTCAATGCAGACACATGCATGTTGCCGCAGCTGAAACAACCAAGGCGACAATGATGTTTTTCTGCCTACTTCAGAAAAAAAGCTTAGGGATAAGTCTGACCAGTACTATTCCTACTTCTGTCTTATCCATTTCTAAGTTTTGAACTCAATATGGGCTTACAGCTTTCAAAACGATGATAAGCAGCTGTATTGCTCAATTTTTCAGCTGTCTTGCATTACTAACACTTTGGTTGTATTTGAGAGAATCTTCTCGCCGCAAGGGCGGATGTAGCTTATCTTTGAACAGGTTCCACCTTTTACTTCTCCCTCCGCCTATTGAAATTAAAGTCATATATTCTTTTACTTCAAACCAGCTTGACATGACAGTTAACAAATCGAGGTCCTTACTCGTAGGGTGGATTTTTTGGCAAAAACGTTGTACGAGTCTCTTAGCTTGCGTTGGGACACAAATTTGGTTGAAATTTTAGAAAAAAAATAATTTTTAAGTTGTGTTTGTATACGAAAAAAATCGATTAGTACTTCATACGAACTGGTTTAAATAGTAATACATTGGATCGGAGAAGCGTTTTTATAGTATCAGGTTGAGGTTCGAAATCAGGTCACCAAGCTTCGAGCCCGAAGGACCGATCAATGTCGAGCTCGATGTTATTATCAAGCTCGAATCCAAGTCAAACTATGATACAAAGTAAAATTATTGAACTTACGACTCAGAGACCGACCAATACTGACCCCGGATCAATATAGGGATCCGAGTCAGAATCGAGCTCGAGTCAAGATCGAGAGCTCGAGTCAAGACCGAAAACTCGAGTCGATATCGAGCTCATAGACAATAGTCGTTGCAATCCCACTAGAGGAGAGAATCGTGACAGGAATTATGAAAAAGCTGATTTATCATGGGTCTCCCACTATATATTTTTAATTATATCTAAAAGTAGGATCCTCCACTATAAAGAGGATGACTACATTTTTGTAAAGGGCAGTTCTTTGCTTACATTGTAATTCAAGTACCGTATTCTCTTATATTCAAGAGTTATTCTTTTAAACTTCATAAATTGATTCATCTTGCTTAGTCATAAAAACCATCTTCTTTCCAACTTTGTTTATTTTGCATTCTTTGCAATACATATTTGATATTTCTATTTATCCTCACGATTTGTATTAAGCTATATCACATATCCTTAGAACTACGTACAAATTCAACTCTATCCATTTTTCGGGTAAACAGTTTGGCGCCCACCGTGAGGCTAAGGATAACAGTGGTTATTTGATACGAATCTGCAAAAATACACTGTTTTGTGCTTAGTATCTTGGATTTCGGATTAGCAACGACCAACTATCAATCAAATGGCCTTACCTATCGACAACGAAGTTGGTCTTCAAGATGAGAACAACAACTTGATGCCCGGAACCGAAAGACCACTTGTCAACACCGTTGGAGCTCGAATCGAAGTGCCGATAGACATCAATTTGCATGTGGCCATTGAGGCAAACCTACATTCTGAACCTGAAAATAGCATTCATGGTGGCACTCGGTCTACAGCTCGAGATACCCATAACGTCGAGGTAAACGGCGCCAGCTTGCGTATGATTTTCAAAATGTTGCAAGCTCAACAGGCAGCAATAGCTTAGTTGCAGAGTCAAACCCAGATACCGAGTAGACCAGAGCCCAGTCAACCCCGAGAAATCACCCATACAATGGAACCAGCTATAGTGAAATCAAATGAGCAGGAGTCGGGGACTAATCCCGAAATTGCTAAGATGTTCGAAGAACTGACCAAACGAATAAAATCGAGAGAAAGGAGGATCGAAGCAAACGACAAAAAGGTGAAAACATACAACTTCAGGGTTGATCAGATCCCGGGGGCACCACCAATATTGAAGGGCTTAGATTTCAAAAAATTCATACAAAAGCATTTTCCCCCAAGCATGGCTCCTAAACCTATCCCAAAGAAGTTCCTCATGCCCAAGATTCCTAAATATAATGGAACTACTGACCCCAACGAACATGTCACCTCATACACATGTGCCGTCAAAGGGAACGATCTAGAGGATGATGAGATCGAATCTGTATTATTGAAGAAATTCGGTGAAGCCCCGTCAAAGGGAGAAATGATATGGTATCATAATTTTCCATCTAATTCTATCGATTCTTTTGCTATGCTTGCGGATTCCTTCGTAAAAGCACACGCCGGGGCCATAAAAGTCGAGACCAGGAAGTCGGACCTATTTAAGGTAAGACAAAAGGATAACGAGATGCTAAGGGAGTTCGTGTCTCATTTTTAAATAGAACGAATGGATCTACCCCCAGTCACAGACGATTGGGTTGTTCAGGCTTTCACTCAAGGTTTGAACGAACGAAGTTCGATGGCTTCACGGCGGTTGAAGCATAACCTGATCGAGTACCCAGCTATCACTTGGGCCGATGTGCACAATCGGTACCAATCAAAAATTAGAGTCAAAGATGATCAGTTGAGGTCTGAACCCGCTGCTCGAAGGGACATCAATCGAGAACAAGGTCCGATCAGGGATCGATACCGACCATATAACAGAAACCACATAATCAATGAATCGAGACATAAACCCGGACAAAGCAACAAAAGAAGTGATCGAGTTCAAGGGTTTCGAGGGTTGATGAACAGAAGTGGGTTCGACATGCCTACTGGATCTAAGGAAGCATCTCGGCTATCGGAGTATAACTTCAGCATTGATGCATCCACCATCGTGTCAGCTATCGGACGCATCAAAGACACTAAATGACCTCGACCCATGCAGACCAATCCTGCCTAGAGGAATCCCAATCAAATGTGTGAATATCATGGCACTCATGGCCACATAACGAAAGATTGCAGGCAACTAAGAGAGGAGGTAGCCCGGTTATTCAATAAAGGGCACCTTCGAGAATTTTTAAGCGACAGGACGAAGAACCATTTTAAAAACAGGGATTTCGGCAAGCAAAACGAACAAGAAGAACCACATCACATCATCCACATAATCATCGGCGGCGTCGATACCCCTCAAGGGCCGGTGCTTAAACGCATTAAGACATCGATTATAAGAGAAAAGCGATCTCGAACTCAGGATTACGCATCTATAAGAACTTTGTCCTTCAATGATGATGATGCAGAAGGAGTCATACAACCTCATAACGATGCACCAGTAATATCCGTACTTATGAATAAAACTAAAGTTAAGCGTGTGTTAATCGATCCAGGTAGCTCGGCCAATATCATTAGATCGAAGATTGTAGAACAGCTCAGTCTACAAGACCAGGTCGTACCCGCAACCTTGGTTCTAAATGGATTCAATATGGCATGTGAAACCACCAAAGGCGAGATAATTCTGCCAATAAATGTGGTCGGGACCATCCAGGAAATGAAATTTCACGTAATCGAAGGCGACATGAGGTACAACGCCCTTTTTAGAAGGACATGGATCCACAACATGAGAGCTGTACTTTCGACCCTACACCAGGTTCTTAAATTCCCAACATAGGGGGGAGTCAAAATAGTGAACAGAGAATAACCGGCCGCGAGATAAATGTTTGCCGTTGAAGAAGCAATTCCGATATACTCACCCTCGTCAACAAAGGGATCAAACTCAAAGGGGGAACAAGATGCCAAATAGCAATTACAGACGTCAGCTTCAGAAAATCAGAAGATCGAGGTAGATATGATCAAAGGATCCCTCGATTCTTCGTGGTTCCCGATGATTCCGACGCTACCCAATAAACGATTGAAGAATTGGAGCAAGTCATACTAATCGAGCATTTGCCCGAACGAAAGGTATATCTGGGAACGGGATTAACCCCCGAACTCAGGAAAAGGCTTATTTAATTTCTTATCGATAACATAGACTGTTTTGCTTGGTCCCATTTAGATATAACAGGGATCCCACCGAATATAATGACGCATCGGCTAAGCCTAGACCCTAAGTTCAAACCGGTGAAGCAAAAGAGAAGACCCCAGTCCGAGGTAAAAGACGCATTTATAAAGGACGAAGTAACTAAACTTCTCAAAATAGGGTCCATTCGGGAGGTAAAATATCCCCAATGGCTAGCCAATGCAGTTGTAGTCCCTAAAAAAGGGAACAAACTTAGAATGTGTGTAGATTATAAGGATTTAAACAAGGCATGCCCCAAAGATTCTTTTCCACTGCCTAACATCGATCGCATGATCGATGCCACGACCGGCCATGAGGTCTTTACTTTTCTCGATGCCTATTCCGGGTGTAATCAAATCCAAATGAACCCGGAAGACCAGGAAAAGACTTCATTTGTCACCAAGTATGGAACATATTGTTATAATGTGATGCCCTTCGGGCTAAAAAATGCAGGAGCTACTTATAAACGCCTAGTAAATAAAATATTTGAGGAACAAATAGGTAAATCAATGGAAGTTTATATTGATGACATGCTAGTTAAGCCCCTGCGCGCAGAGGACCATTTGACTCATTTACAGGAAACATTCAAGATTTTTAAGGAAATACAACATGAGCTCAACCCCGAAAAATATGCTTTCGGGGTCGGTTCAGGCAAGTTCCTCGGCTTTATGGTATCAAATCGGGGGATCGAGATTAACCCCGATAAAATCAAGGCCATCGAAGGCATCGCCATCGTGAACAGTGTAAAAGGCGTGCAGAGGCTAACGGGATGGATTGCTGCCTTAGGCCGATTCATTTCTAGGTCGTCAGATCGGAGTCATAAATTTTTCTCTCTACTCAAAAAGAAGAACGATTTCGCTTGGACCCTGGAATACCAACAGGCGTTAGAGGAGTTAAAGCAATATCTATCGAGCCCACCACTGCTTCATACTCCAAAACAAGATGAAAAACTTTGCTTGTACTTGGCAGTATCAGTAATCGCGGTAGGTGGTGTCCTAGTTCGAGAAGAGCAAGTTACGCAATTTCCCATTTATTATGTAAGTCGAACCTTAGGAGAAGCAGAGACTAGATATCCACACTTAGAAAAATTAACACTTGCACTGATAAACGCCTCTAGAAAGTTAAGACCGTACTTTCAATGTCACCCCATATGTGTATTAACTACTTACCCACTCCGTAATATTTTGCATAAGCCCGAACTATCAGGCCGATTGGCCAAATAGGCCGTCGAACTCAGTGGGTACGATATCGAATATCAACCCCGTACGGCCATCAAGTCTCATATTTTAGCGGACTTCGTGGTCGATTTCACGCCGACCCTCATACCCGAAGTTGAAAAAGAACTCTTATTGAAATCGGGTACGTCATCGAGGATATGGACCCTTTTACGGACGGGGCTTCGAATGTGAAGGGGTCCGGGCTAGGCATCGTTTTAAAGCCACCCACGGGTAACACTATTAGGTAATCTATCAAAACTACTAGGTTGACTAACAACGAGGCCGAATATGAGGCCATGATTGCAAGTCTCGAGCTAGCTAAAAGCTTGGGAGCAGAAGTCATTGAAGCCAAGTGTGACTCTTTGCTGGTGGTAAATCAAGTAAACAAAACCTTCGAAGTTCGAGAAGATAGGATGCAAAGGTATTTGGACAAACTGCAGGTCACTTTGCACCATTTCAAAGAATAAACTTTACAGCATGTTCCACGAGAACAAAACAGTGAGGCCGATGCACTTGCAAATTTGGGATCATCGGTCGAGGAAGGCGAGATAAGTTCGGGGACTGTCGTTCAACTCTCGAGATGCGTGATCGAAGAAGGTCATGCCGAGATAAATTCTATAAGCTTAACCTGGGATTGGAGGAATAAGTATATTGAATACTTAAAGAATGGAAAGCTCCCATCGGACCTTAAAAATTCAGGGCCCTACTAACCAAAGCTGCTCGATTCACATTAACTGCAGATGGAACGTTATACCGAAGGACATTCGATGGACCATTGGTAGTATGTTTAGGTCCAGGAGACACCGACTACGTCCTACGTGAGGTGCACGAGGGCACTTGTAGAAATCACTCTGGTGCCGACTCATTAGTCCGAAAAATAATCAGGGCAAGGTTTTATTGGATCGATATGGACAAAGATGCAAAGGAGTTTGTTCGAAAATGTGACAAATGTCAAAGGTTTGAACCAATAATCCATCAGCCCGGAGAGCAACTTCACTCAGTCCTATCCCCATGGCCATTCATGAAATGGGGAATGGATATCGTCGGCCCTCTGCCATCGTCCCCAGGTAAAGCTAAGTTCATTTTATTTATGAATGAATGGGTTGAAGCACGGGCGTTCGTGAAAGTAAAAGAGAAAGAGGTTATAGACTTTATCTGGGATCATATCGTATGTCGATTCGGGATACCCGCCGAAATAGTGTGTGACAATGGAAAACAGTTTGTCGGCAGGAAAGTGACGAAATTCCTCGAAGACCACAAAATAAAAAGAATATTATCAACACCGTATCACCCCAGTGGGAACGGACAAGCCAAATCAACAAACAAAACTATCATTCAAAACCTAAAGAAGAGGATGAACGGCGCTAAGGGAAAATGGAGAGAAATCCTACCTGAAGTTCTTTGGGCATATCGAACAACATCAAAATCTAGTACGGGGGCAACCCCATTATCCTTAGTATATAGCGCTGAATCCTTGATTCCAGTCGAAGTCGGGGAACCTAGTGCCAGGTTTCGATATACAACAGAAGAGTCAAATAACGAGGCTATGAACACTGGACCCGAATTATCGGATGAAAAACGAGAAGCTGCTCTCGTCCAATTGGCCGCCCAAAAGTAGCAAATCGAAAGATACTACAATCGAAGAACCAAGCTTCGCCATTTTAAACCCGGGGACTTAGTGCTAAGGAAAGTCACACTCAATACCCAAAATCAAACAAAGGAAAACTAGGACCGAACTGGGAAGAACCATATCAGGTTCTCGAAAACGTTGGAAAAGGATCATACAAGCTCGGTATTATAAACAACAAACAACTATCAAGCAATTGGAATGTGTCGCACCTAAAACAATACTACTGCTAAGGTACGACCCTCACATATTCGTTTATATTTCGAAACTAACCCATGCAGGAGTCCGATCAAGAGCTAGGATGGATCTTTCAATACAAAGCCCTAGGTATGAAAGCACGCGTTGCACTCTTTTTCTCTTAAATCGGTTTTTTTCCCAAATGGGTTTTTCGGCAAGGTTTTTAATGAGGCAACAATTGATCGTGCTAACTTAGAGCAATCCAACAGTATCCAAGGCCTCTTTACAATCAACCTCGAATACTGGCGGGGTATTACCCAAAAATATTTCAAGTGTTCGTACAAGAAAGTTACTTTATAATAACAGGGTTCCGATAGGAAAAATTGTAAGAGCCAAATGGTCAAAACGAACCATGCTCGTCTAGGTTGCTCGATCTGTGGTACAAAACATAATCACATGTATAACGACATGAAAAGAAACTTCTTTGCCCATATCTCGTGTCTTACAACCCATCCTCTATTTCATGATCTACTACGCAAATAGGTTCAAGGACCGACCATTACCTCACAAATTGGGGACTGCCACTCAACTATTAAGCCTACATGCTACATTACTTCGAGTTCGAGCAAGGCACTTACTCGAATACTAAAGCCTTCGGGCTACTCTTATCTTGAGTTCACTCACTCAATCATTAAGCCTACAGGCTATATTATTTCGAGTTCGAGCAAGGCACTCACTCGAATACTAAGCCTACGGGCTACTCTTATCTTGAGTTCGAGAAATCACTCAATCAATCATTAAGCCTACGGGCTACATTACTTCGAGTTCGAGCAAGGCACTCACTCGAATACTAAGCCTACGGGCTACTCTTATCTTGAGTTTGAGAAATCACTCACTCAATCATTAAGCCTACGGGATACATTACTTCGAGTTCGAAATCACTCACTCGAATACTAAAGCTTTCGGGCTACTTTTCTCTTGAGTTCAGTCACTCAATCATTAAGCCTACGGGCTACATTACTTCGAGTTCGAGCAAGACACTCACTCGAATACTAAGCCTACGGGCTACTCTTATATTTAGTTCGAAAAATCACTCACTCAATCATTAAGCCTTCGGGCTACATTACTTCGAGTTCGAGCAAGGCAATCACTAGAATACTAAGCCTACGGGCTACTCTTATCTTGAGTTCGAGAAATCACTCAATCAATCATTAAGCCTATGGGCTACATTACTTCGAGTTCGAAATCACTCACTCGACTACTAAGCCTACGGGCTACATTACTTCGAGTTCGAAATCACTCACTCGATTATTAAGCCTACGGGCTACTCTTATCTTGAGTTCGAGAAATCACTCACTCAATCATTAAGCCTACGGGCTACATTACTTCGAGTTCGAGCAAGGCACTCACTCGAATACTAAGCCTATGGGCTACTCTTATCTTGAGTTCGAGAAATCTCTCACTCAATCATTTAGCCTACGGGCTACATTACTTCGAGTTCGAAATCACTCACTCGAATACTAAAGCCTTTGGGCTACTCTTATCTTGAGTTCGAGAAATCACTCACTCAATCATTAAGCCTATGGGCTACATTACTTCGAGTTCGAACTCACTCACTCGACTACTAAGCCTTCGAGCTACATTACTTCGAGTTCGAAATCACTCACTCGAATACTAAGCCTACGGGCTACTTTTATCTTGAGTTCGAGAAATCACTCACTCAATCATTAAGTCTACGGGCTACATTACTTCGAGTTCGAAATCACTCACTCGACTACTAAGCCTACGGGCTACATTACGTCGAGTTTGAAATCACTCACACGAATACTAAGCCTATGGGCTACTCTTATCTTGAGTTCGAGTAATTACTCACTTAATCATTAAGCCTACAGGCTACAATACTTCGAGTTCGAAATCACTCACTCGACTATTGAGCCTACGGGCTACATTACTTCGAGTTTGAAATTACTCACTCGACTATTGAGCCTACGGGCTACATTACTTCGAGTTTGAAATCACTCACTCGACTATTGAGCCTACGGGCTACATTACTTCGAGTTTGAAAATTACTCACTCGACTATTAAGCCTACGGGCCACATTACTTTGAGTTCGAAATCATTCACTCCACTAGTAAGCCTACGGGATACATTACTTCGAGTTTGAAATCACTCACTCGAATACTAAGCCTACGGACTATATTACTTCGAGTTCGAAATCACTCACTCGACTATTGAGCCTACGGGCTACATTACTTCGAGTTCGAAATCACTCACTCGACTATTAAGCCTACGGGCTACAAGTTCAAAATCACTAAGCCTTCGGGCTACATTACTTCGAGTTCGAAAACGCTCACTCATATATAAAAGCTACAAAGTCCGAATTCGATCAAATTGCCTAAAGCCTTATGAAAACATTCATAAGGCATGAGTAAAATGAAATATTCACAAAACAAAAAATAAAACAGAGGCAAGACGGGAAAAGAAAAGATATTTATATATATCTACAAGATTATTTACATGATTGCTTGCAACATCCGAAATAGAAATTAAGGGACTAAGTTTCTTGGTTATCCCCGGGGCGGTCTCTTCTCCATCGGGCTCCTCCCCGCTCTCGGACCCTCTCTTGCTCCCATCATCATCATCATTATCATCGTCATCATCGGAAACCAAGGCTTCAGCATCGGCTTCGAGCTCTTTAGCCCTTTTTATCTCTTCAGTGAGGTCGAAACCTCGAGCATGGATCTCCTCGAGGGTCTCCCTCCGAGATCGGCACTTAGCAAGCTCAGCAACCCAATGCGCTCGAGTGTTGGCGATCTCGACTGCCTCTCTTGTTTGTACCTGAGCAGCTTCAACATCAGCCCGGTAAACAACCACGAATGCATCCGCATCGGCCTTTGCCTTTTCGGCGTCGGATTCGGCCTTAGCGAGTTCAGAGGCCAACCGAGCCTCGAGCTCCTCTATTCTTCTTACTTGAACCGAGCTTTTCTCCTTCATATTTTGAAGCTGGTTTTCAGCCGATGAGAATTGAGATCGAGCAGCCTCTTTCTCTGCAGCAAAGCGGTCCATATTTTCTTTCCACTTCAAGGACTCTGCTTTTATCACATCAACCTTCTCACGGAGTTTTCCGATCATCTCAATTTTCTGCTGCAGCTGTGAGACCGAAAAATTAGCCATCGTTTCGGTATCGAACCCATAGGCTTTTAAAAGTATCATTGCCTGCTCAAACAGATCGGTCTGATCTTGATGAACCTTAGCCAACTCAGCTCGGAGGTTTTTGATTCCCTCTCCCCTTTGCCCTAAAAGGAGTTTAAGGAGTTTCTCTCCTCCGTGACCCGTTGAAGATCGGTCGCGAATCGATGCAGCTCAGCTCGAGACCAAGAACATGCTTCTCGATGAACCGCCACGGCCTGCGAAGAAGGAAGAAAAGAAGTTAGAAAAGAACAGCAAAATATGAAAAATAATATCAACAAAGAAAATTAAGAGCTTACCCGATTCAGAGCTAGCTGCACTTCACAAAGAAGGCCCGACACATTTCTAGGGCCAGCAGCGTCCTCGACCCCGGTAAACAGATCACGGAAAGGGTCCTCCCCTTTATAAGACCGGCTCATCTCGAGGGCCTCCAAAGCTTGGGCTTCCCGAATAACCCCTTTGGAAAAGACAGGGAGAGTGGGCGAATCTCCGATTACTATTGCCCCAGGCGACTCGCTTGGAGCGTTCTCTTCAGTTCGGAGAGCTTCAGGACCGGCCCCTTCCGATGTACCCACCGTTTGTTGACTTCGGTAGGAAGCATCCTCGATCTCTAATGACTCGGGGACTTTGCCTGAACCTTCCTCCGATATCTCTTCGGTTCGAGGCAGAGCCTTATGAGTCACCATCGATTCAGCTGCCTTTAGGGCATCGGTGCTTTTTTTTCATTTGAGTCGCCGGCACGGACCTGTCGTCCTCTTCTTTTTCTTTTTCGTCATCATCCCTTAGACGCAGAACTGATTCCAAGGAATGGTATTCTTATTCAGCTTACGAGCCGTCCTCTTCTTCGATTTTGAATCTTCGGGAACGAATGCATTTTTCCTCTTATTTTCCTTCATTCAAAACTTCAGAGTTAAAATTAATAACTTTACCTCGCACTGTTGAAGTTCTCCTCTTTGTCAATGAACTCATAGAATTCAAGCACAATTTCTTTAACATAACCCCCTGGATTTTTCACAAAAGATTCCCACCGGAGAGATATGATGTTCTTCAAAATTTCACATGCCTTTTCTCCATCAGTCGGCAAGAAATCCATTCCACATTCTTCCATTATAGTTCGACTGGTTCCAGAGAATATCTCGAGTGCCGATCAAGGTGTTGTTTCTTAGAAATCTTGGAAGAACTACATCCTGAAAGGGTTCTCTTTAAGGAGGTCATTTTCTTTCTTGAGGGTTTGAGAAGGAGAAACAGAAGACTGAAAGGAAATCTATGACAAAGAGTAAGAAAATAGAAAAAGGGAAAAGAAAATCACTACTGGTTGATGGCCATGGCTGAGGAATTTTGGTGCAGATGGGTGGAGGGCGGTGGCTTTGTGGTGGTAGTAGGTGAGAGCAACATGTAAAAGGTTGAATTTGCCTTAGATGTGGGGTCTGGTGCTTTTGTTTCTTTGTGAAACTTAATTAATGCAGATTTTTTTCCCTTTTTATTTTTTATTTTTTAAACAAAACTATTCCATAACATGTTATCTTTCTTGTCATCAATCACAACGTGGCTTTCAAAACCATTTTTTAAGTTGTAAAATGTTATGGCTGAGACTTGATTAGTTAAAATATCTTTTCGGGAACGGAGGCCCTTTTCCTCTTATTTTCCTTCACCGGCTTTGGAATAGAGGCCGAAGCCTCTTCCTCGACGGACGAGGGCCTCAAAATCGCTTTTTTGCCCACACCTACATATGGAAAAAATTATTAAAAGTATATGGAAAGCATCTCGTTCGAAATACGAGAAAAGGGCTTACCATGATTCTTGGCCTCCCATCGGCCCTTTGACAAGTCACGCCATGAGCGTTCTGCGTATGTGGAGGTCGAAGCCAGATCCCGTACCCAATTCTTGATATCGGGAACTGCGCCGGGCATCGAGGGAACCGCTGCATCACAAAAAGGGGGATATCGGTGAGAAAAGAAATGAAAAGGCAAAATAGTAGGAGATAATAACAGAATTACACTTACGCTTCATGTTCCACTCCTCGAAAAAAGGTATCTTTTCAGTCGGAATTAGGTCTGAAGTCCTTACTCAAACGAACCTGCCCATCCAGCCTCGATCCATATCCTCGTCTATGCTCGAGAACAGAGCCTTGGTAGCTCGACGCTAAAGTTTTATTAACCCTCCTCAAAAAAGGCGAGGACGGTACAATCGGATGAGATGATCGAGGGTGAAAGTCATCCCCTCGATTTTGTTCACGAAGTATCGGATCAAAATAACGATCCGCCAAAAAGAAGGATGAATCTGGCCTAGAGTTATTATGTATTTAAGACAAAAATCTATGATAACAGGATCGAGGGGACCTAACATGAAAGGGTAAGTGTACATACTTAAAAACTCTTTCACGTGACTAGTAATATCCTCTTCGGGAGACGGTACTACCACTTCTTTTTTTATCTGCTCGATATACCCCCCGGTTATCGAACAAATATATCTCGATACGGGTTCACATCGGTCGGGAACAGACGAACTTTTATCGAGTTTGAAATCGGAGGTAAGAACACACGCCGCCGGAACGTACTCCTCAGGCCGTGGATCCACCGGTGTTTTGTCGGTGGCAGATTGGAAAGAAGAAGCTTTTCCTTTTTGGGGGACTGTTTTTGATGTCTTCACCATCTTTGGATTTAAAGAAGGTGATAAAGATTAGGTGGTTTTTAAGAAGAATTTTGCAGAAAAGAATCACAGATCTACGAATGAGCTCAGAAGAGACGAAAAGGAACTTTTAAAATTTGGAAGATTGAATACGTAAAAATGATAAATGGTGAAAGGAAAGGCTAGTTATAGATTGAAAAAATGGGGTTCAATATCAGCGGTGGCCGACCATCTTCTGACATGCATTAAATGCCTTGGGAAGCTAAATCGACAGACAACTATCACGTACGTCATGGTCGGGCTCGATGCAAATATCGACTTATATCTGATCGAGCCATTGTGAAATCATGTCGTTTTTTGCTACATCCTTCCCGAGAAATGAGGGGACTATCTGTATACGGTAAAAACCGGTTAGTACTTCATACGAACTGGTTTAAATAGTAATATATTGGATCGGAGAAGCGTCTTCATAGTATCTGGTTGAGGTCCGAAATCAGGTCACCAAGATTCGAGCCCAAAGGACCAATCAATGTCGAGCTCGATGTTATTATCAAGCTCGAATCCAAGTCAAACTATGATACAAAGTAAAATTATCGAACTTACGACTCAGAGACCGACCAACACTGACCCCGAAGTAATATAGGGATCCGAGTCAGAATCGAGCTCGAGTCAAGACCGAAAACTCGAGTCGATATCGATCTCATAGACCAGAGTCGTTGCAATCCTACTAGAGAAGAGAATCCTGGGAGGAATTATGGAAAAGCTGATTTATCATGGGTCTCCCACTATGTATTTTTTATTATATCTAAAAGTAGGATCCTCCACTATAAAGAGGATGACTACATTTCTGTAAAGGGTAGTTCTTTGCTTATATTGTAATTGAAGCACCATATTCTCCTATATTCAATAGTTATTCTTTTAAGTTTCATAAATTGATTCATCTTGCTTAGTCATAAAAATTATTTTCTTTCCAATTTTGTTTATTTTGCATTCTTTGCAATACATATTTGATATTTCTATCTATTCTCACGATTTGTATTAAGCTGTATCACATATCCTTAGAACTACGTACAAATTCAACTCTATCCGTTTTTCGGGTAAGTAATGTTGAAAAATAATTTTTGAAAGTTTAAGTTGTGTCTCGACATGCATTTTACTTGAAAATAAAATTAAGGTTTTGTGAGTGGAAGACAAATTTTCTAAAAACTGGCCCAAATTAATTTTTGGAACTTGAATTTTCTTCAGTTTTTTTTTGAATAAATAATATTTTTAATTTTTTTTGAAATAAAGTAAAAAAAATCTATGTCCAAATGGGAGTTTAATGTTTTTGGCAATAATTACTTACCCAAAAAAAAAATGTTTTTGGCAATGTAAACTTCGATGGATAATTTGAGCTCTAAGCAGTACAAATATCCTAGAAACCCATGAGCTTCTTGATATTTTCTATGATATTTCTGGGAAATGCTTGCCAAATTAAAGATTGTCATTGTACAGACTCAAGCTGCTCAATCACAAAAAAGCAAAAAGAAAAAGTGATGGATGAAAGCACTTTATTGCGCAATTTCCAGATGAAAGGGGCAACATAAAAAATCTACGTCGTCTGTGGCTTTGTAGAAATAAATATCAATCAAGAATACTTACTATATATAGTTCAAAAATGATAAAAAGAAATTTTGAGATTTTTTTGTATGGCGACAAGTCGCAATCTCACGATATATTTCTACATGGGGATTAATTTAGTAAAATTAATAGACTAAACTATATGAATTGGTGGTTCTCTTGTTATTTTTATCGGATTTTCTTGTTATTTAGCTATACGCGGATCATTTGCCAAGATAATTAAACGTGGCATCTTAAGAATATACTACTGTATATTTTTTTTAACCTCTTTTTCTGTTTTTGTTTCTGACAGACCGTTTGTTATACTTTTATAACAGACCTAAAGACAAAGGAATACAACTGAATAATAGTGATGATTGATGAAGAGATCCTTTAAAAAATCATGAATTTATGGTTAAGAATGTAACTTTTTGACTATTCAATTGGGCTGAATACATAGGCTACTCCTTAAAATTTGTCAATCTTTTCACTTCGATATCTAAACTAGAGGTAGCACCTATTGAATACTTGAAGTCAAGATAAATGAGCCTTTTATTTATATTTTGCTAATTACTAAAACTTACTGTATTTTTTGGCAAAATATATACATTCCTGCAAACGAGACTCCTTCCCGCTATTCGTTATATTTTAAAATCCGTGATTAGCGCGTAACAATAATATTTGTTTTTTAAAAAAAAGTACGCACAAAGCACATACATATGAAGTCAAAAAATAATTAAATTCAATAACTAATTAAGTCATTTAAGCAACTTTAGTAGATATTTAAGCAACTGATTGAGTTGTTTAAATAACTTCAGTAGTTGTTTAAATGAATGATTGATTTGTTTAAATAACTAAATGAGTTTCTTAAATAACTGATTGAGTTGTTTAAGCAACTTCACTAGTTGTTTAAGCAAATGGATGGGTAGATGAGCGATGTTGGTAGGGTGGGTAATTGTAGGCGTGTGTATAGGTTATTACCAATTAAATGCCCTACTATTAAAGGATACTCAATTTTTATTAATTTGTAAATAATTGATAAATTTATATACCAAATATAAATAAGTGATAACTTCTCTAGTAAAAATAAATAAATTTATAATATAGCATAACTAATTATGTCAATTCGAATGGGCCTTCAAATAGTGGAGTAGATTGGGCTTTTCGAGCAAAAATCCTATATATGGGCTTGCTTTCCCTTAGCCCCTTGGTCTTTCTATACCAAATCAGCGTAAAAATAGCATGGGCTAGAAAATTTTTGGACTGGTCATTCAAAAATAGCCAGCGTTTGTAAACTCATTGAAAAATAGCCACTATTTTGCTGCAACACGGAAAATTCGAGCATAGTATACTAGAGATCGGTGCACCTGTGTATGAACTTCCAGCATATTACGCTGGACCGGTATAATATACTGGAAGTCCAGTATATTATGCTGGAACTCCAGTATATTACGCTGGAGTTCCAGTATACTTATGCTGGAACTCCAGTATAATATGTTGGAATTCCAGTATATTATGTTGGAGTATTTTCCGGATTTTGAACAGTGGTTTCATTCAAATTTATCTTTACATGAAAAGTGACTAAATTTCGATTACCTTTTGAAAGTATGGCTATTTTTGAATGACCACTTGTAAATTTGGCTATTTTTTAGTTTCTCCTCAAATCAGACAGCTTTGTGATGGACGGGACATGAATACTAGTATGGATGATTTCTTTCTGTCTCTTTTCTTTTTAGATTATCTTAGTTCCTTGTTGATATACGGTGTGTCATCCTTTTCGATAGTATTGACATTATTTTTATATTTTCTATTTATAAATCTTTGTTATTATATGGCCATTTGCTTTCTTGTCATGTTACATTTTTGTTACTATTGTCTGTTTATTGCTCCCTTTTTCGTTCCTGAACCGAAGATCTACCGAAAATTACCTCTCTACCCTTATAAGGGAGGGTTAAGGTCTGCGTACCACTATTCTCCCCATACCCCATTGCGTACAACTATACTCCTCATACCCCATTTATAAAATTTCACTAGGTTTGTTAGTATTCTTTTCTTTTAGATTAGGAATGAATTTTGCCGTCAAGCTCTTTTACCGATTGAGGGGTGCTTCTTATCATATTGTGGTGCTATCCTATTGCCCCATCTTCTTATGCAGTTATAAGCTCGATCGACTTCCAGATGTAGCTCTAAAATCTAAAGTGATTTTAGATTCCAGCTGAGTATGTTTTGAATAACGTAGGAAGAAACAAAGTTGTCATACAAAATATAGTATAACAGAAGGATATATGGTCCATAGTTCATATTACATGCTATTTTTTGTTTTCTCCAAAATCAGGTGTACTGGAATATTCCCAAGTTATTGAATTAATGCAGTGGATTGATTGTTGAAGAAGATGGTCGATATTGCCAATTTTGCAAGGGTTAGTTACGTACAAACAAAGGTTAGAATAATAGCTTTTATAATTTTTGAGCTTCCGAAATACTATATACAGAGTAATTTTGTTTTTCCAGAATAAATACTACTATTATTTTAAATTTTGAATCTTTTCCAAAAACTTTAAAAATAAGTTGGCGCTTGGCAATATTTATGTTGAAGTTAAAAAGAAAAAAAAAATTGTATGTAAGTCAAGTTTTTTTCGTACTCCGTACCAGTGACGGATGTAGCATATACTCTGCGGGTTCAATTGAACCCATAACTTTCGACGCGGAGTAAAAATTTATATGTAAAAAATCATTAAAATTACAAAAATAGTAGAGATGAACCCATAACTTTAAAAATATAATAGGTTCAATGCTAAAATTTTTAAAAGTTGAACCCATAGAGTTTAAATCCTGGATCCGTTTCTGCTCCGTACACGACTTGATTTTAAAAAAAAAGTGTAATTTAGAAGAAATTTGTGAGTGAAGATTATCATTGTACTTTATTACACCTTCAAATTAATATTTCATATTTCACATGGAGTTCAAATGCTAAAGTTCAATATCTACAGATGCTAATAGAAAAATTTCATGCACTAGATATTTTTACTAAAACTATATTAATTTATTATAATTAAATAATAAATTAAAAGTGTGCATATGCATTAATTACTTATAGTTTATTAGTAGCCGGTATTGAATTGTTTTTTATAATAACAAATATTGAGTTGAATAAGTCCTTTTTATTCTTATGACTAAATTGTTTTTCACTTTAAGCATTAGTATTCAAAACTTACTTGTTCGATTAGTCTGAAATTAGGCATACCGAGAGGGATAAATCGATCTTTCTCAAAAAGTTATTAATTTTCCAAACATGAGCATGAGATTAACCATAGATAAAGTATTCCCTCCATTTCATTTTACGTAATGTTATTTGACTGTGTACGAAATTTTAGAAAAAGAAAGAGAAATAATCTAAAATAAGCTATTAATATTTGTATGGTTATAAATTATCATATTTACAGTAAAATAAAAAATTTAAATATAGTAAATTATTTCTAAATGTAGAATATACCTCACATAAACTGAGATGCAAAAATTACTAAAATAGGGCTTAGAAATATATCGGTGGCTAAAAATCGTAGTGAGGAGCCTATAATTGTTACACAAACTAATTGCGATCCATGCATTCGAAAGTAGTCCAACAATGGGCTCGAGGGTCGAAATTGAGCCCGCTTTCGGGTATTTACATCCACCACCTGCGCACGATAGCCTGGCTCCTCAATCCCCCTATTGTTCAGTTTCTGGCTCATTCCTCGTTTGCCCTACAAGAGCTTTATCTTCCTTTTCTCCCCCCAAACACAATCCAGAATTCGCCGTCAAAATCGGATCTCCACTCTCTCTTTTATCAAATTTCTCAACTCTCCTTTTCGGATGCGGTAAATCGATACAGGTAATTGTTTATTAATTTTTCGATTTTTTTTTCGATTTTTCCGTTTCCTAATTCAATTAGGAGTACTAATTTTTCGTTCTTTTCCTCGATTTTTTCAGATCCGGAACGGATTCGCTTTGCTCTATATAAATCAACGCTCCTTTTCGCATTTGCGTTCAAATTTCACTCGATTCGCTACATCATTACAGGTATTCTTTTATATTGCGATTTTCTCTTTTTTTTTTTCTTTCTAAAAAATTCCGTTTTTGAGTAATTTTTTCTTTTATGATCTATGGATTGAGTTTGAAATCAATTTCTGACAGCTAGGGTTTCTTTAGGCGATTCGATTTATTTTATTATTATTATTTTTTAGAATTTTTAATGTTTCAATGATGAATAAGAACCGATTCGTTTTACTCTCCTTTTTTGATTTGCATTCGAATCTCAGTTGATTCGCTCTTTTTTGATTGATTTGATTTTGCTTGGGTTTGTTTTTCCTATCGGTTCGATTGGTTTCAATTTTTTCTAAAACATTTTATTTACTATGATGAATTCTCGATTAGATTGGTTCTTCTTTTTTCTGATTTTTCTTTAAAAATCTGATATTTGGGAGTCGTTTGTGCAACTTTTGGGTAAAGTTTTTGAAAAAAAGTGTTTTTGAAAACAAAAAATTGGTGCAAAAAGAATAATTTTTGGATAGTTGCAGTTGAATATTTTGTGATGGAAGGTAAAAGTTTGCTTGAAAAACACAGTCAAATCTTTTCTTAAAAAACGGTAAGCTTAGAACTCTAGAAAAAACTCAAACAAGAACGATTTTGGACCAACCTTTTGCTAGATGTCAGAAAATCAAATACCACCTTCATTTATTTGGTTTTGTTGTCTCCTAATTGGTTCGAGGTGATGTCCACTGGTTATTGTTCCTCATGGAACAAGTTTTTATATTTGGTGAATTTTTTCTTGTTGTGTGGCAAAGTTTCAGAGATTTCTTTCTTTTGCATATTTGGTGGTCATAGCTTTAATTCTCTCTTTTATATCAGGAATTCTACTTTTTCGTCGTCACTGAGGTATCCAGAATCTGGTCAACTGATCCAAGCAGCTATGCGGGGATATGAAGGAGATGTGAGCTTATTTGACATTGTTCACTTCCCATTTTTAGTCTGCTGCTTTTATATCACCTTGTAGTAATACATGTGAGACTTAGAGAATGGAAAGTTCCTATTGTCAGGAAAACCTTAATTCTCCTTAAAAGATAAATTATTTAATATTTGAATAAGATAGATCTAAATAGAATAGAATGGATAAAGAGGATTCATGTATTTCTTGGAGTAATGTGGTCTTGGAGCATAGTTGATTTATATATGTTCGTTTGACCATTTAGTTATGTTCATGCAGGAATATGATGAGTATTTGGATGAATACGAGGATGAAGGTGAAGAGGAAGAGGCTGGTGAGGAGGAATATGAGGAGGAAGAGCCTCAACAGCCTTCACAGGAGTTGTTAGAATACCTTGAGCTGAGGCAACGGTTAAAAGAAGATATCAGGAAGCAGAGAAAGAAAGAACTAGGCGGTGGTTCTCGCGAAATTAAAAAGAATGCTTCATCCAGGGATAAGTGAGTGCCACTAATATGTTGATATGATGCTACATGTGTTGCTCTGAGATTGAAGTTATCAATTTCACGAAATTTATTTGGTGGTTACTTAACTTGGTCCGAGCTTCTATAACCAGATGTTTGTAGCAATGTGCTCGATCTCATGCATAGATATCTATTTTACATGGCTACTGCAGTTATGTGGAAAATATTTCGTGCATATTTTTTTCCTTGGAATGATGGTTGTGCTCTCTCCTGTAGAGTTCTAATTAGTGCATCTGTAAAGGGATTTGAGAATTAGGCTTGCCTCATTGTTAGAGGCATACGATGTAGTTGGAGAAAGAAAAGTGTGTGTTCCTCTTTGTGCTGATCGAATGATATCATCATTTTAGCAAAGTTTATATTGCAGTTTTGATTTTGAGGCTTTTGGTTTTAGTCTAACCCTCTTTATCTGCCACTGCAGTTTTGGTTCCTTCTTTGGACCTTCACAGCCTGTTATCTCCCAAAGAGTAATCCAAGAAAGCAAGTCGCTACTGGAGAATCCAAATCTGGCAGCGAAAGTCATGAAGTCTAGCCATCCTGTACGTATCGAATTTCACGTGCATATCAATTTGCTTGTACCTCAATTTTGTTTTAGCAATTCTATATTTATTGATGGTTTGTGCATCATTGAAAGCCTTAGTCTTAGGCATCATATTAAAGTCATCAGCGTTATCATCCACATCCACACTATCAGAATGATGTACCCATCATAGCAGTTTCCTGAAAGGTGTTCTCAGTGAGACATGCTATGCCTGGTTAATTGAAGTCATATTAATTGGGGAAAACATATATCGTTTTAGCACATGTATCCTCCTTTCTGGTTTTGGCCTACATTACATCTGATACTGACCGTTCCCTTTCCTGCAGAGCAATAAGAGCTCTGCTTCAAAACCTGCAGTCTCAAAAACTTCCACCAGCAACCATGCACCAAAAGTCACAAATGGGGTAAGACTTCAATTGGTGCAATTTCTCGAACTTATTTCTTAATTTTACTTCTGATGTAATCTCTGTATTTTACTGAGGCTTTTCGTGTTATTGCTTTTCTGTAGTTAAAAAGAAAGATTGATATGGTAAAAAATACAAGGGACTATTCATTTCTATTATCTGATGATGCTGAACTTCCTGGTCCATCCAAAGGTCCTTTAACACAGAAAGTCTCTGCCCCTAATTATGGTGCGCTCTTGGTCACTATTTAATCATGCTTCTGTTTAATTTATCACAACGTGTTATATTTATTGAGAAACTTATTCAGGTTTTTTGATGATATTGAAGATGCACGGTTGGTTCAACGTCCAAGTGGCAAGCAGTCTTCAAGTTATACTGGGAGAAAGCCTCTAGATGATCGTGAAGTGAAAAGAGGCAGCCAAATGCATCCTAAAGCTGCGATTCAGAAATCGGTGTCTATTAATAGACCGACTCAACCATCATTAGACTCTAGGAAACAGTTCAGTAGCAGTAATGGAAGTGGGCCTGGACGGCCTTTGGGGCCCAAAGTTGTTCCCACCAAGGTTACAGGGAATCCAAATGATAAGAAATTTTTGGCACCAGGCGCCAAAAGTAATGTGGTTGCTTTACATAGGCCAACCCCTTCGAAGATGCAACCTTCTGTACCAAGGCAATCTTCGGTACAGAATAGGGTTCCTTTGGAATCTGGAAAGTCAAAAGTGATGCCTAAACAAGGTGTGCCCGTCTCCAGACCTCAGGGAGTGATTCAGAAACAACCAGTCTCCTCGTCTAGACCTCAGGTAATAGCTAATGCTTTTTTTCTTTTCTAAAGGTCCTGTTTGGTTATGAACAAAATATCTTTTGGCTCTTTTTCTTTTGGTTGGGTAGGGTGAGGTCTTGTTTGATCCCTCCAACTTTTTGACCTATGAGAATTTACTGATTGAAATTTGTGATCTTAACAGATAAAGCCACCACCTCCTAGAAATATAGCTCGGCCCTTGGAAGATAGGCGCCCAGCGCTTCAGCAAAAAGAAGAGAGACGTCCAGCACTTCAGCAGAGAGATGACAGGCGACCAGCACTTCAGCGACAAGAACAGAGGCGCCCAGCTCTTCAGCAAAGAGATGACAGGCGTCCAGCACCTCTTCGAAAAGATGATAGGCGCCCAGCAAGAAAACCAATGAGACATGATGAAGAAGATGATGGAGCCGAAGCCATTAGTTTGATTAGGAAGATGTTTGGGTATTTTTCTTTTGTTTCTTCCTTCCTTACAAGTTTATGTCTATTGTTGCTTTCTTTTGTTTGCAAGTTTAGTTGACATTGCATAATTAGAACATATAGTCCTAGAACATGTAAGACTGCTAATTGCTTTAAGTTGAGGTTTAATGGAATTGAAGAAGTTAATAGCCACTTTACAAATTTGCTATTTGAGTAGAAATAACTTCCTACTGATGTGGATCTGTCATCGAAATGAAAGATTTTCTGTTCCTTTGATTTGACAGTATTTGATGATTTCATCTATATTTATACATCGTTTAAAAACTTGTTTGATGGTTCCTCACTTGAAATGGTTAAAATTAGGCGAACAGGGTGCTTTTAGCTTTTGTTGTTGCTTTTGTTAATTTCTCCTTATTTTCCCGGCTTAAGTAGGTGTTGTCTGTTTTGCAGGTATAATCCTAACAGGTATCGCGATGAAGATGATGATAGTGATATGGAGGCTAATTTTGATGAGATATTAAAGGAAGAAAGGCGGAGGTTGGTTACAGTGTTGTTAGACCAGACTTCATTTTCACTCATTTTCTGGTTGTCTGCATTTTTTGAATTGATATTTAAAGATTTTACTAATGTTCACTTTTCTGGATGTTTCTTGTTTGCCTAAATAATGTTTACTTTAGTGGTCACTGCAGAAGTTTTAAACAGCAAGAGATGAGTGAAACAATCCTGACTTGCTTTTCTTTTCATTTTTAACAGTGCGAAAATAGCAAGGAAAGAAGATGAAGAAGAACTTCGGAAGATAGAAGAAGAAGAAAGGAGGGAGAGATTGAGAAAACAGGCAAAGAAGCGCAAGTTGAACCATCAATGACAGTAGAAATTGTTTTTAAAAGGTTTATAACTTTTTTGCTGTTTAGCGCAGGATGGTGAGCTGGGGGGTGGATATTGTACAGTCTCCGCTTAATTTTTGAATTGATGTTGTATTTATTGTTTTATTTCTGGGGTTTATTGTCCGCCCAGTTAGTTATTAAAAAAATCTCATACTTCCGGCAATTGTACTTATCCCGAGCTAAATTTGGTCCCCAACCGTTGATCCCTAAAAGTAGATTGAAGTCATTAGAGGTTTTATCAGTTGTGCTGGTGTTGCAATAGCAAACTTCTCTAGTGTTGAAGAAAGTTAATAAAACTTTTTAGTGAGTTGTCTACAACGGAAATTATTTTTCTTGCTAAAGTTTTCTGCTTTTGATGCTATTTCTCTTAGATTTTTTTTTATTTAAACATCAGCAATTGACTTAATTAGATCATCTCCAACGTCATTTATTTTTACACCAAATGTTATTTTGGTGTAAGATTTGGTGTTTTGGTGTTCCAATCCAACACCATTTCTTACATCATTTTGGTGTGTGAATAGTGTTATACCAAATTTGATGTCACTGTTCATCAACATTATTACTATTCATCAATATTTTATTATTATCTTTTATTATATAACACTTTTAATTTAACATATTATAAATTTTGTAATTAAATACTTTTTACGTAATATTTTTATAATATTAATTTTGGTGCATAGTTTTTATAAATTAATTTTCGTATATTTTATTTTTATATAAAATTGTAAGTTAATTTTATTATAAGTTATACTTGTATAAAAATATATAATCATCAAAAAATTGAAAAGTACAAATCTGAAATATAATATGTTAATAAATAACACAATGTTCATTAAATAACATAACAATAGATTAAAATTAAAAATACATTAAATAATTTATATTATTTAAAAATTTATGATATAAAATAATTTTATATTTAATGGTTAAGAAAAAAATATGAATTATATGTAAAAAAGAAAAAAGAAAGGATATGTTTTGTGAAATAAAAAAATAAATTTAAATAAAAGAAAATAATATAATATAGAAGAGAGAAGAATATAAAAGAAATATTCTTTTTTGGTGTAAAAAATAATGTAATGGGTTGGAGTTAATTTGCACCATTTTGATGCAAAAATATTGTGCAAGGGTGGAAGATGAGGGAAAAAAGTGGTTTTGGTTCGTGAGGGTAATGCTTTATTTCAGTTTTGTCCCCATGATATCTCAATGCATCAATTAAAGCAAGTATTAACTGGAATAAAGCTGTAACTCAGAGATAAAAAGGAATTTCATCAAACTCATTATGATGCAAAAGCGCACTCAGATGGTAATGCCAAAATTTGATTTTCCTGTAGTAGGGATGGGTTGACGACAACCACTCTTACATAGATAGCTCTTTGTATTATTATTGAGTTAGGTTTAAGTTGTTCAGGTAAAAACTATACTTCTATTGCTTTCAGTTTGGTTTGTATTCAAAGTACTAAGGTTTACTACAATTTAGGCCGTTCCTTTGTGCAGTGACACGGACATGAAAAGTATATGAACTCTGGAAAAAACTAGTTCAACAAAGAACGGTTGAGTGTGATACAAACTTCCAACCGATTTTCTTCAAGTTTCCCGTGTATTATTCAACGGGCTTCTGTTTATTAGGGAGCATTAATTTGCTTGGAATACGTGCAAGTTACATCGAGCATTTTAAGCAAAGCGGGTGTAAAGTGTAAATGCAGTCACTACATGATAAATTTAGTTTTTTTAAATTTTAATTTTGTATGTTAATGGGGAGAGCCGCATGCATGGTCCCCCCTCCTCCACCCTAGGAATTCAAAAGAAACAACGAATGAGATTTGGATGGTAATTTAGTAGTATTATACGTCGCAATCTACAAGGACAATATTAATTAGATGTGCACCATTCTCCGCGTCAAGTTCTTTTGAAGAGAATAAAAGAATGACAAATGGCTAAATATACCCCGGTACTTTTGAAAATGGTCTAAGAATACCTCTCGTTATACTATTGGGTTATATATACCTCTCCCGTAAATTTAGTTTTTTTAAACCATATATTTTATAAAAACTGGAATTGTTTTTTGTAAAAACTGAAAAAAAGAACTTTGCAAAATATATATTTTAAAGTTTTTTCAATTTTTTTAAATTATATTTTTTTTATAAAAACTGAAAAAACAGACTCTTCCAAAGTAGTGGACTACATATGCATTAGTTTTAAAAAATGAAAATATTTTACAAAATCTTTTTTTCTTTCAGTTTTTACAAAAATAATACTTGAAAAAACTGAAAAAACTGAAAATATATATTTTGCAATTTTTGTTTTCCAGTTTTTACAAAATATATATTTTTTCGTTTTTACTTTAGCATTTTTAAAAAAAATATTTTTTTGTAAAAACTGGAAAAAAGCAAAATATATATTTTTCAGTTTTTTCAGTTTTTTAAAGTATTTATTTTGTAAAAACTAAAAATAAAAAAGATTTTGCAAAATATTTTTATTTTTTTTAAACTAATGCATATATAGTCCACTGCTTTAGGAGAGTTTTTTTTTTCCAGTTTTTACAAAAAAATATTGTTTTTTTCAGTTTTTACAAAAATAATACTTTAAAAAAACTGAAAAAACTTAAAAATAAATTTTGCAAATTCCTTTTTTATTTTATTTTATTTTTTCCCAGTTTTTAAAAAAAGAATATTCTAATTTTTATAATATATATGCTTTAAAAAATTGAAAAAACTGAATTTTAAAACGGGTCGGGTGGTGGGTTTTTAAAAACGGATCAGGTAAAAAAAAAGAAATGGGTCGTTTTCATTTGGTGCTGCTACGTGACACTCCATCCAAAATAAGGGTATATTTGTTCCAAAATATAACGGGAGGAGTATATATAACCCAATAGTATAACGAGCAGTATTCTTAAACCATTTTCGAAAGTACAGGGGTATATTTGGCCCTTTTCCGATAAAAGAAACACCTAATGGTTCAAATTATCATCGAACCTTATTCGATACTTGAGATTAATTATTTATATTTATGTAAATGAGCAAGTTCCCGTAAATTTATTGTGTTTTAAGAGGTTTAACATTTGGGCGGAGAGCGGCAAATCGGTTAATTTTTTCGCAATAATTTTCTTGGGTCCAGTAGAAAAAAAGGGAAAAGAGATGATAATAATGTGTAATAATCCATTTTTCGGTCTTGTGATTCTCTTTCCTGATACCCGCGTGCTGCTCTCTAAATAAAGCTAAATTCTGCTCTGGTCTATCGTTTGATCTATATGATTATTCGTCTTTCTTCTTTTTCTTAGAATACAAAATGGGTGGGTGGCACACAAAAACAAAAGAAAGAAAAAGAAAGAAGTGATCACTTTGAAGTTTCATATTATCCTGATTATGGTGGAATTTATCTGAAATACAAACTTGTTCTTTCTTAAAATATCTTTATTTTATTATCTTTATTCTTTGTAATTTACTAATCATATCATCTTAATCCATATGTCTATAAATTTGACGAGCGCAAAACACAACACGAATGCTCGATAGTCAAAGATAGTATATTTTAATTATTGTCTTCACATGTATTGAATTTAAACAGTGTTCGAATAATCTCTAGTTAATTGTTATCCAGAAAAATTAATACTTGATTGGAATGATTGTTAACTACAATTTACTACTAAAATTAAAGCAACTATCAATCAGAAGATAGGAGTTGAACAACACAGAAATATCAGTGGGAGAAATAAGTGTAATTGACTAGATAAGTGCAAGATAATTGACTTGGAATCCAATTCTTGACTTAGTTCACTCTATAATACTGTTGATGTTCATGAATTCACCAGATAATTAAATTACATTTGAAGTTAAGGTTCCTTTTTCAATTAAACGTTAATTTCTGGAAATAATCTAATTGAAGCACGATGAACAATTGCAATGAATATAATGATGGTTTTAGTCTAATGGGTAACTTCTCACGAATATTCCCTGTTCTCTAGTTTGATTAATAATTAAAGAGGTTCTTTCGATTACCTAGATGAATTACAAAATTAAACTAGAGCATGAGATGTAAAGAAATTCAATATCAACTCCTACTTCGTTTTAGTCAAATAATGAAGACCTTTTCACGACCCAAAATCGGCCTAATCGTGCCTTAACCCAACCCACTAGGCAAGCCAAATAACAGTCAACATAATTCTACTGAAAATAATATAAAATTAATAAGTGAAGTAACTGAATTCCCATACAATAACCCAAAGTTTGGTAGTACAAGTCATGAGCCACTAAGACTTAGATTTACAAAGCTGGTATGAAATAAATATAATATCTGTTTGGAATATACATAAACAGAATTCAAATCTAACATCACCAAGGTCAAGTGGTAGTTATATCCGGAAGGCAGGCACATCTTCAGTTCCAGTTCTTGTCATCCCAACATCTCAGTTCCAAGATCTGCACACAAGGTGCAGAAGTGTAATATGAGTACAACCGACCTCATTTACTCAATAAGTAACAAACCTAACCTCAGGTTGAAAGCAATGACGAGCTCGGAAGAAAGTCAGTGTCCAGCATCAGTGATCAACAACAACACATGATATAGTGATGGCAGTAACAGTAAATAATTCAAAAGATATCATGTTCAACTCGTTCACAAATACGAAAAATTAGACATACTTTACAAGTATAATAGTTAAAGCCCAAATCTTTCACCGAAGTCACTAAGAATATGAGTTTATCAGAGAACTATGATTTTTCCAAACTTTCAACAACAGATAAGACTTTTTACCTACTAATTAGAATAAGGAAAATACATCTCTATGCCTACATGTCAATTCAATAACACCATATTGCCATCTAGCATGAGAAAAATACATCTCTAAACCTACATGTCAAGTAAACAACATCACAATGAATCATCAAGTACACTCACTCTCAGCACACTCAAGGTGCCTGGCTCAAATGCCCCTCACCATCACACACACAATCACTCAGCACTGTATGGGTGCCTAGCATAAATTCCTCTCACCAAAGCACATGTATATCACTGTACCTAGGCTCACTATAATATCAGACTCCGGAGGGGCGGGTCCTGGCCCAAGCGCTAATCAATAGTCAATATGACATGTTACGGCGTGTAACTCGATCCAAATATCAATCCGTTGCGGCGTGCATTCTAATCCAAATATCAATCTGTTGCGGCGTGCAACCCGATCCAAATATAACTCAGAACACGGCTCCATGGCCCACATCAGTCGTCAATCTGCTCAAGTCTCAATGGCGTGTAACTCGATCCAAATATCAATCCGTTGCGGCGTGCATTCTAATCCAAATATCAATCTGTTGCGGCGTGCAACCCGATCCAAATATAACTCAGAACACGGCTCCATGGCCCACATCAGTCTTCAATCTGCTCAAGTCTCAATGTCTCACATCTCACAGACACATAATCTAATTATACAACACGGAGTATCACAATGTGCCATAAATTCAGCTCAACTCGTATCACGTACAAGGACACCAATAGCAAGTGATACAACCTATCAAAAGTGCATAGGGATAGAGATATAACATGCAGATATAACTATCATGACTGAACAATATGACTACGACAAAGGAAACTAGCTCAACATGGAGATATAACCCTATCATGTCTCAAACAATAAAGCAGATAGCCTAGAGATGATTTCTAGCATGAATAATAACTCACGTTGTCATACAAATGGAGAAAATATGATATCAAGAAGCATGATAGAGACACAAGGCACATAATAGCATAAGAACTACCCGGATATGAATATCTCAGTGCACGCACACACGCCCGATAGCTAGTACGCCTGTCACCCCAACACATCCCAAATATCATAGTACTCGGGAATAATTACTCTCAAATCAAACTTTAGATATGTTACTTACCTCGAACAAGCCAAAACAATATTGTAGAAATGCCATCTCGCATGAATTGACCTTTGAACGGCTCAAAACTAGCCAAAAGCAATTCAAAACATCAAATAATGCCATAGGAATCAAACCCAAATGATAAAGGTCGAATCTTTAATCAAATACCCAAAGTCAGCCAAAAATATTAACCCGGGCCCACACCTCAGAACCCGGCAAAACTCAAAAATTCCGACAACCTATTCGAATGCGAGTCTAACTATATAAGTTTCATCCAAACCCGACCCCAATTTTATGTTCTAAATCCGAAAATTCATTCTCTTAAATTCAAGTAAAAAAACCTCATTTTCTTTTCTTCAAATCCTTGATTTAGGCGTAATAATCCATGAATTTATTTTTATAGTCAAACCAAAGATAAAATTACTTATCCTCAAGATTTTGATATTTATCTCCTCCAAAGTTGCCTTACTTGTGCTCCAAGAACTCAAAGTGAAGAAAATGAATTCAAAATCCGAAAATTAGACATTTTAAAGCTCTGCCAGTCGTCCTTCTTTGCGATCGCAGTCACTAACCTCGTGATCGCGGTTTATAAAATGTCCATCATAGTTTTACCCTTCGCGATTGCGGCCATGAATCCCCGTGATCGCGACGAACAAACTCCATCAAAACTTCCTAAACTCTTTCCAGATAGCTTGTAGTATAACGACCATAACGTTTTTTAAAAAAACTCAAAATAACAAACGGTTTGATTTTCTTAAAACTAGACACAAAGAGCTAGAACATTAATTTTTGATTATCTCAAAATTCTTTACAGATTGCAAGATATAAGCCGCCGAAGTCAATTCAGTGACAACATAAATTTCTTCTTCGCGAATGCGAACTTTCTCTCAGTGAACGCGTTTCACAAGTCCAATATTTCATTTTACTCTTCACGATCGTGGCCCATAGCTCCGTGATCGCGATGTACACCCATGTAGCCAAAAACTAGCATTGACAAGCGCCTAAAAATTGCCCAAAACCATCCTGAAACTCACCCGAGCCCTTCGGGACACCGTCCAATCATACCAACAAGTCCATATACCTAATCCAAACTTATCCAAAAGCAGGAAACATCACAAATAACATCAAAACCAAGAATCGAAGATCATTCTCTTAACTTTCAAACTTCAAACTTTGTCGAACGCATCTGAATCCTACCAAATCAACTCAAAATAAAGTCAAACATTGCACATAAGTTTCAATGACAAAATGGACCTGTTCTAACTTTCGGAATAACAACCTAAACCCGATAACATCGAAGTCAACTGATAACATCGAAGTCAACTCCCGGTTAAACCTATGAACTTTTCAAACCTTCAAATTACCAACTTTTGCCAATTTGAGCTAAAACCTTCTAAAAATATCTAAATACAAATTCGGGTATACGCCCAAGTCTGAAATCATCATCCAGATATAACGGAGCCATCAAAACTTCGATCCGAGGTCAAATACACAAAATTCAAACTTGGTCAACTCTTCCAACATAAAGCTTCTAAAATGAGAATCATTCTTCCAAATCAATCTCGAACTACTCAAAAACTAAAACCGACAAAACATGCAAGTCATAATACATCAAATGAAGCTACTCATGTCCTCAAACCACCAAACAGACATGTAAATGCTCAAAACGACCAGCCGAGTCGTTATATAACTTTACAATACAATTCAAAACTCCATCAATTTAGTCAATCAAATTTCAAGAATGGAATCAATAACCAAATTATTAATACACCATGTCTATCAATACCCTAAGGGAAAACTACACCATAGCAATGGAACAAGTCATCTCAAAAAGGTTTAAAGACATAGAAAATATCAACGTCAATGATTTGATACAAACTCCCATATTGCACCGATTGTTGGTTGAATTCTTGATGAAATCTTGTGTCTTCTTGCCTTAGTTGCTCCTCAAATCTTTCGCAGCTCAAAAGTCCTCCCAAAATCATATTTCTGGTATATTTATAACAAGTACGGGTTCGAACGAAACTCTCCTTTCCAAGCCTAAGAGGGAAAATACTCTGACAAAATTGCACAGTGCGGAGCCCCATGCGCTGCACTAATGGAGAAGTTCAGAGAGCTCGATTCATGTCAGTCATGCCCTATTTGCACTGCCGCGGCGTGCCTCGTGGTGCCCCATGCGGGGGAGGGGGTAGTGTTTTTTTCTTAGAGTGATATTATATTCTCATTTTTTGTTACCCAGACTTGGTCATCGACCCTCGAACGCGATCCCAGTTTAAATTCTTGGACTTTACTCAGACTTCAAAGTTTCAAATTGTTCGATTTAGCTCCAATTTATCTTCTTAACTCGGAATCATTTCCTGAAGGCCTAAAACACGTAATAAGTATAAATCATCATCATTTAAGCTCAAACACGAGTAAAATGCAGTAATTAAAATACGAAATACGGTTAAAACATGAGTTTTTATCCTACCATCAACAACCCACACTTAAATCATTGCTCGTCCTTGAGCAATCCAACTACATTTCACATAGAGACGATCTTTTCATTAAACAACTTCCCTAACTCATTATGCCAAGAATATTTAAAGTAGATTAAGCACCATACTAAAACCACTTAGCCTCAAGGCTCAACTCACAAGCACCATGTATTTTTTAAAACCTGTTCACTTACTCTAACATAGAGGCCAGAGACATTTCCTTTACTTCACAAATCATGTGCCTTTACACCAAAAATAGAGAGTAGTTCTACTCACAACAAATTTCAAGAACAATTAGGAACTAAAGATAGAATGAATTCACTCACTCTCAAAATAAAATTCATATGCCACAGAAGACGTACCATAGGCTTGCCCGTAGTGTAATACTCTACTAATTTAAGCTCATTCAGTCAAAGATCAAGTATGACATTAATTAGTTATAATGTAGGTTGCAGGACAGGTAAGATACATTTGAATAATAGTGACTACACCTCCTTAAGAAATTTAATACATATATACTAACAATTCAAACCTCACACTTGTGTTGAACCAAACCCCATCCTTCGCAAAAATAATAGCACCAAACTCCCTATTTCTTTAAGCACAAACAAGATGAGAACCACCACTAGTGAGGAATTAAATTCTTTTTTCTCTAATACATACACAAACACTTTTTTTTTCTTTCAAAGTTCTGATGTTTTGTTCAATCAACTTCATTTTCATTTTTTCTTCTCTTTCAATTCCTCACAAGTGGCTCTCATAAATTTTTAAATAATGCACGTTTCTCCTATATTTCTCAGTTCCACTCAAAAACCCAACTATACCTCCACTTAGCCTTTAACAAGATCATAACAATTGCAAGTGCTCACGATAGGTAAAAGGTTCAAACAAATGGTCAATTCAAACAAAGGGGTCAGGCTTGTAGTGTGGTTGCTAAAGAAATAGGATTACAGGCTTAAAGAGGCTAACTAAGATACATAACAATTAGGTGGGTGAAGGAATATATATGGATCACAAAGAAACGCCTCTATCACTTCCTAGACTAAACAAGAATACCATTTCACTTTGGAAATACGCGAGGCAAGTTCTAGACATCAATTGACATGCATAGAATATCACAAAAACCTCTAACACACATTGTCACATAACTCACTTAGGACTAGATTTATCCTGACTCTCTAGTCAAAGTAGTTAAGCAAAATCGAAATCAAACAATTTAACATACTTATACATGAGTCAAGAACAAAGCCTAAGCGTCATACTACGACACTCACTGCTCTCAAGGCACAACAAAGTTAAGAAAAATTGCTTCCAATTAGCACTACAAGTCTAGATTCTTTCTTCCTACAAAAAGAAAAAACTAACTACATCCGGTTCAAGTAAAACATTTGAAAAAGAATCACGACACTAAAAAAAACCAATGGGGAATTATTACACTATCTAAGAAGGTAAATAGAAATAAAAGACATATTTTTAGATTTAAATTTCTTTTTTGATTTTCTTTTTTTTGTATTTTTTCATTCGATTTCAAATCACTCAAGAAGACAGTCGAGAAAATTCATCGTTGGGAAGAGTCAGAACTAAACAATTATAATTACTAACTCTTACATGCTGACTAGAACTAGAGTTAGGATTATTACACTAAATGTCGTCTAATGAAATCAAGAAATAGATCAAAATAATACCAAGTGGCAAAAGAAAAAACAAACAAGTACACACAAATGAGAGTACCCCACCCCACCCCACACCTAAGAAAATATATTATCCCCAATGCAAAACAATAGAACAAGGGTGAAAAAGGTGACTCCCTGAGGCCCTCGGCCTAATCATCACCAGTACCCTTGAAGGTGCGCAAATACTCTTCATCATCAGAGGGTACAAAGTTTTCATCCTCGTTAGGTAGAAGTTGTACTCCCTTGACCTGACCCAACCACTGCTGTGTGATAGTAGAGAGGGGATGATCCTGCTGCAGCTCATCTAAGTCAATCTCCCCTATCAACGCGAAGGCTCATATCAACGAACATCAGATGCAGTGTCTTCTCGATATGAACCACCATCTGGTCCATAGTAGCAGCAATGGGAGAAGTGTCTATCACAGACATAACATCAAAGGCCTTAATAGGCCGCAACATCGGGATCGTCCGATCATAGTTAGGATCCTTATTCACATGGTGCGTCCTCAGCAGTTGAGTGATCATACTCGGGTAAAAGAGGCGGCGGGCCCCAAATGGTCGCACTCTAGCCATGTGTTCAAGCATAATCTTTTCGAGGTCGAACTTCATCCGGGCCAAGAAGACATAAATCAGGCACACCTTCACCCTCGAGACATCAATGTCACTTTGAGTTTGCATAATTTGGCTTTTATTAACTGCGGAATAACCTTAGCTGGATGTTGGAGTATGCCTTTCTTCATATCCTTGTGACATTCATTGGTATCCTGCATCCATGTAGACACAAAGTTAGGTCCTCACAGCTGGCGTCTGATACTAGGATATTTCGGGCGACGAAGAAAACTCTGGAATAACTTGTGAGAGTGCTCTGTGAATCCCATAATCTGGTTGATCACCTAAGAGGAAAAGGGGATCACCTTGCCTCACAACTGTACCTCGTACACATCATCCAAACTAGCCTCGGGTTGCCAGTTGGCATAGAACTCCTTAACTAAGTTCACTTTCACCGCATAACCGGGACGGAACAAACTCTCAAAGACCAGGGCCCAGATATTGTTATAAATCACAGAGTACTTCCGGGCTAGCTTCCCATAATCAATTGCAACCTCGGGATCTGGGTTCACAGCAAGGACAAAGGTCATATACCAATGTCTACCATGTGCAGGGACAACCCGAGTGCCCAAATTGCACTCCACGACCATGTCAACATCAGGGTCAATTTTCTCTATATCCTCTTCCACTAGGGCAGTGGGTTCTGCCCGCCTACCACCTTTCCTACTACTCGAGGTAACTCCAGAGGAACAAGTGTTGACACGCTTACTTGGGTGATGAGACACTGTACTTGCACAAGATGAAACACAATTAGCCACAATACTTAGAACAAAAAGCAAGACCAAACGGGTAACCACCCCACACTTATGTCATTGGCATATTCACAGGTACAATGTATACCGAGCACTCAAACTACCCCATTATAAGCACATCACAAGTCATCACCAACCCACCCAATCACCTAAATAACATTACACTAACAACAACCAATGACTACACTACACTATGTTAAAGTACAAAACCAAGAAGCTAAACTAGTAACTAAGAAAAGAAAATCAAGAAGTTATACTACAAAACTACACAAGTATATAGCATGAATCGGACACCACAATTAGCAACTAGTAACACAATAACATGTGGTGGTTAATCGATTAGCACTCGGGGCTAACTGCACAATTTCACAAAATAAGAATATGACCGCCCACCCCACACTCCTCATCTATCATAACTTTATTACAATTCAATTACCTTCCAAATTAGCAACAAAAGACACAATTTATATCACTAGGGTATTTTACCAAACACATTGTAGGCATTACTTTCAACATAGAATTTCAACTCAAAGTGGGCTAGAACCACCACACAAATACACCAATCAAACACCCGATAACAACCACAATATCGCCAAATCCTAGCACTAGCACCAAGTGCTATAATTTCAACCAAAAAGGCCACAAATTTTCGGCCACAATGCCATTCCCCCCAAAGTTCATCACAAAATTATTCCATAAGTACCAATACCTACATAAAATCATCCACACACACAAGGACTAACTAATCCCATCATATACACACAAAACTTCGTCCAAATTATGAATAAAATAACCATAGAATTATCAAAACAAAATTACCTAGGGTTAGAAATGAAACTAAAAACAACCTATGTATTACTACTACCTACTAAAAGAAAGAGAAAGGTGAAAGAAGAAGAAGACTTACCTTGACGAGCGATGGAGATGGAAGAATTTGGAGAGGAAGAGAAATTGTGGGGTGAGTTAGAGAAAAGTTAGAGATGAAATAGAATAATGGGGGAAAAAGGGGGAAAGGGAAAATGGATTTGGGGCAGAAAAGGGTCGGGCGTTTTTTTTTTCCTTTTCAATTTTTTTAAAAATAAAATGGATGAAAAAAATACTGTTGCATCGCGGGGTACGGCACCCAAATTTCTATTAGACCCAAATTTCTATTAGAGTTACCTTTTTGGCCTAGCGCGGCACAAGACGCAGCACCCCACGCGGCGCGCTAGGCCAAATTGCTTAGAGTTTCGCCAATTTTTGCTTTTTATCCCACGATTTGCTCCCCAACTCCATTTTATACTTATTTTATGTCCAATTCATGCCAATACAAGTCTCTACAAGTATCAAAACTCTTACACTCTAATAATCCTACTCTACAATCATCTAAAATTCTAAAAACAAGAATAAAAAGAATGGTTAGAAGTAGTTCTAAGTTATAGTCGTCAGCTTGACTCCGTCACTTAGGCTCATTTGATCACTATGATAGAGGATTACTTGCAAAATACTCCAACAAAGTACGACTTCAACCTGTGTCCATTGACCTGAAAGCTCTCTCTCCCTTCCTCATCTTGCATTTCAGTGGCGCCATACGGTGAGACATGTTTCACCACATACAGACCCGTCCATCTTGACTTGAATTTTCAGGGGAACAACCTAAGTCTACTATTGTATAGCAAGACTTTGTCCCTTTACGAAACTCTTTTAGCTTAATCAGACAATCATTCCATCTCTTTGTCTTTTCCTTGAAGATTCATGCATCTGCAACAACATGTGTTCACATGCAAGAATAAGATCAAGATTAAGCAACTTAATTGCCCAATGAGCTTTATGTTCTTACTCAACAGGTAGGTGAGACGATTTCCCATACACTAACTTGAAAGGTAAAGCCCCTATGGTTGTTTTGAATGCAGTTATGTATACCCATAGAGCTTCATCCAATTTCACAAACCAATCCTTATGAAAATAACTAACTGTCTTTTCAATAATTTGTTTAAGCTCACGGTTAGCTACTTCAACTTGCCCACTAGTTTGGACATGGTACAGGGTTTCAGTTTTATGTGTGACCCCATACTTGGACAACAATGCAACAAACTGCTTGTTCACAAAAGGCGACCCATTGTCACCGATAATCACTCGAGTTGTCCTAAAATGGGTAAAGATGTTCTTCCGCAAGAACTCACATACCACCCGAGCATCATTGGTCCTAGTAGGGATTTCTTCAATCCATTTAGAGATGCAGTCAATGGCTACTAGGATAAACTCATAAGAATAAGACGATGAGAATGCCCCCATGAAGTCAATGCCCCACACATAACATATTTCACATACCAGAATGGAGTTTAGCGGAATCTCATCCCTCTTGCTAATGTTACATGCCCTTCGACACTTGTCACATGCATCTACATATTCCCGTGCGTCTTTGTACAAATTAGGCCAATAGAAACTAGCTTCCATGACTTTTGCTATAGTGCGATTTCACCATAGTATCCTCCAACTGCTCCATCATGACAATGAGACAAAATGCTTGCCATCTCTCTTTTAGGTACACATCTTCAAATCACACCATTTGCACACAGTTTAAACAAGAAGGGGTCATTCTAAAAATAACTTTTTACCTCACCTTGCAGCTTCCTTCTTTGATCATGAGAGAGATCACGCAACAACCATCCACTAGCCAAAGAGTTAGCTCTATTAGCATACCAAGGCAGTCTTTCGGAGACCGCAACTATGGAGAAAATCTGCTTATCAGGGAATTCTTCACTTATTTCTACCATCTCTACCAGAGGTCTCTCAAGTCAAGATAGATGATATGTGACTTAATTTTCAGTGCCGTTCATATCTTTGATCTCAAGGTAAAATTCTTGGAGCAACAACACCCACCGCATCAAACGCGGCCTGGACTCTTTCTTACTTAACAAATATTTCAAAGCTGAGTGATAAGTGTGCACAGTTTCTTTACTCCCCACAAGATATGATCTAAACTTGTCAAAAGCGAATACTACCCTAAATAACTCTTTCTCAGTAGTGGCATAGTTCACTTGAGCATCGTTCAATGTTCTACTTGCACAATAGATGGGCCTAAATATTTTATCTTTCCTTTGTCCCAGAACTTCTCCCACCTTTACATCACTAGCATCACACATTATTTCAAATGGCTGGCTCCATTCAGACGTCAACATAATAAGGGCACTAGCAAATTTTGTTTAATTAATTGGAATTCCATTAGGCACTCCACAGTGAACACAAACTTGACATCTTTCGCTAGCAATGCAGTCAATGGCTTGGTAATGCTGGAAAAGTTTTTGATGAACCTTCTATAGAACCCAACATATCCCAAGAAACTCTTTATGCTCTTCACAAAAGTTGGTGGATGGAGTCTAGCAATTACATAAACCTTTGCTCTGTCAACTTCAATGCCATGCGTAGTCACTTTGTGGCCTAGAATGATTCCTTCTTTCACCATAAAGTGACATTTCTCCCAGTTAAGAACCAGGTGAGTGGCTTCACAATGTTTAAGCACAAGCTTTATGTTTTTCAAGCAGTCATCAAAATTATCACCAAATAGAGTAAAGTCATCCATGAATACCTTTAGGCACTTCCCATTCAGATCTGAGAAGATAAACATCATGCACCTCTGAAAAGTTGCTGGTGCATTATACGACCCAAATGGCATCCTCCTGTAAGAAAAAAATACCTATAGGGCTAGTAAAAGTAGTCTTCTCAATATCTTCTGGGGAAATGGGTATCTAATTGTAGCCTGAGTACCCATCCAAGAAACAATAACAACCATGTCCAACCACTTTCTCGAGCATCTGATCAATAAAATGGGAGTGAAAAATGGTGTTTCCTTGTTGCATCATTCATCCTTCTATAATCAATGCATATTCGCCACCCTATGACTGTTCTTGTTGGGATCAATTCACTGTCTTCATTCTTCACCACCATCATGGCCCCTTCTTAGGCACCACTTGCACAGGACGGATCCATTGGCTATCAGAGATGGGGAAAATCATTGCCGTATCTAACAACTTGATAATCTCCTTGTGAACAAAAACAAAAAGAACATTAACAACAAAACCAGTGTAATCCCACAAGTGGGGTCTGAGGAGGGTAGTGTGTACACAGGACTTACCCCTACCTTGTGAGGGTAGAGAGGCTATTTTCGATAGACCCTCGGCATAAAAAACACAAACATGAAGCAACCAATAATAACAACACAAGAAAAAACAAAGACACTATGTGTAACAACAAAGATCTAAAAGTAAGAAGTACAAGAATACTACTAACAAAACTGGTAAGAATGACACAATATGGGATAATAACGATCTAGGAACACGAAAATATAAGAATAGTACTAATACTACTGGTACGATTAGGAGAAACTCTTAACTACCTATCAATCTACAATCCTAATTCTCGACCTTCACACCTTCCTATCAAGGGTCATGTCCTCAGTAAGCTGAAGCAATGCCATGTTCTGCCTAATCACCTCTCCCAAATACTTCTTTGGCCTGCCTCTACCCTTCCTCAGACCTTCTATGGTCAACCTCTCACCTTTTAGCGGGGCATCGCTGTCTCTCCTCATCACGTGCCTGAACCATCTCAACCTCGATTCCCACAATTTGTCTTCCACAGGGGCCACTCCCACCTTGTCCCTAATAATTTCATTCCTAATCTTATCTTTCTTGGTATGCCCACACATCCATCTCAACATCCTCATTTCTGCTACTCTCATTTTCTGGACATGGAATTTCTTGACTGGCCAACACTCAGCTCCATACAACATAATCGGTCTAACTACCACTATGTATGACTTGCCCTTAAGTCTTGGTGGCATATTCTTATCACACAAAACACCAAATGCTAGCCTCTATTTCATCCACCCCGCTCCAATATGATGTGTAACATCCTCGTCAATCTCTCTGTTGCCTTGGATAATAGACCCAAAGTACTTGAAACTATTTCTCTTGGGAATGACTTGTGTAACAAGCTTCACGTCCACTTCTGCTTCATGCGTCCCCTCACTGAACTTGCACTCCATGTATTCTATTTTCGTCCTACTCAACTTGAAACCTTTAGACTCCAGGGTCATTCTCCAAACTTGCAGCCTAGCGTTAACCCCGTAGCGTGTCTCGACAATCAGTATTATATCATCTGCAAATAACATATACCATGGCACCTCCCCTTGGATGTGTCCCGTAAAAATGGGCTAAGAGTTCCGAGTCTTCTTCCATAGGCCTCACCTGAGTTTTAGCACCATCACACATATCCCTAATCACCTTAGTGTACGCTACCGGGATGTTACTAACCTATAAACATCTCTATAGAACCTCCCTGGGGACTTTGTCGTAGGCTTCTTCTAGGTCAATAAATACCATATGCAAGTCTTTCTTCCTCTCCCTATACTTCTCTACCAGTCTCCTCACAAGATGAATGGCTTATGTAGTCGACCACCCTGGCATAAATCCGAACTGGTTCTCCGAAATAGACACATTTTTCCTTACCCTCATCTCCACCACCCACTCCCAAATTTTCATAGTGTGACTCAACAACTTGATACCCTTATAGTTGTTGCAATTCTGGTCCCCTTTATTCTTGTACACCTAGACCATCAAGCTCCACCTCCATTCATCGGGCATCTTTTGCGTCCTAAATATGACATTAAACAATCCAGTAAGCCACTCCAATCCTGCCCGATCCGCATCCTTCCAAAATTCTACCGGAATCTCATCCGGCTTAGTCGCTTTAACCCTACTCATCATCCGCACAACCCCCTCAACCTCATCCACCTTAAAGCACCCACAAAAACCAAAATCTCATTGGCTCTCCGAGTTTTCCAACTCCCCAAGCACGATGTTCCTGTCCCCATCCTCGTTCAAGAGTTTATGGAAATATATCTGCCACCTAAGCCTAATAGATGCCTCATCCACCAAAACCTTACCATCCTAGTCTTTAATACACCTCACTTGATCTAAGTCCCGAGCCTTCCTCTCTCTAACCTTAGATAACCTATACATTCTCTTGTCACCGGCTTTACTCCCCAACTCCTCATACAGGCGCCCAAATACTGTAGTCTTAGCCGTCATGACCGCTAATCTTTCCTCTTTCTTAGCCTTCTTATAGCACTCCCTATTCGTCATCCTCTCCTCCTCGACTGGGCTCTCTACAAGTTTCAGATATGCTGCTTTCTTGCCTTATACTTTTTCTTAGACTTTTTTATTCCACCACCAGTCCCCTTTGTGGCCTACCGAGTATCCATTCGTGACCCCTAACACCTCTCTAGCAGCTTCCCTAATATAATTCGCTGTCGTGGCCCACATACTACTTGCGTTCCCACTACTCCTACAAGCCCCCATAGCCACCAACTTCTCCCCCAACTCATGAGCTTTGTCCTTAGTCAAGGCTCTCCATTTGATCTTGGGTTGACCATATGCCATTCTCTTCTTCCTCTTTCTCTTTATCTCTAGGTCCATTACTAAGAGCCTATGTTGTGTTGATAGACAATTACTCGGGATAACCTTGCAATCAGTGCACATGCCTCTATCATACTTCCTGCAGAGAAGGTAATCAATCTAAGTCTTGGCCACCGTACTCCGAAAAGTGACCAAGTGGTCTTCCCTCTTCTAAATACACGTGTTAGCTATCACCAAATCAAAAGCTTTAGTGAACTCCAATAATAAAATTCCCTCATCGTTCCTATCTCTAAAGTCGAACCCGCCATGCACATAGTCATAGGCCCTAGCAGACTCCCCAATATGGCCATTAAAATTACCTCATATGAAAAGCTTCTCGGTAAGCGGGACACCATGAACCACCTCGTCCAAATTCTCCAAGAAGTGCCTCTTGCCTTTCTTGTCCAAGCCCGCTTAAGGCGCGTATGCACTAATCACGTTTAAAGTGAACCTACCAACTACTAGCTTAATAGTCATTAGCCTATCGTTCCCTCTCCTAACATCTACCACTAGCTCTCTGAGATCCCTATCAAGTAAAATACCTACTCCGTTCTTGTCCCTAACACCTCTTGAATACCACAATTTAAACCCGTTAACTTCCCGTGCCCTAGTACCCAACCATCTAGTCTCATGGACACACGCTATATTAATCTTTCTTTTCTGGAGAATCTTCCCTAACTCTAAAGACTTCCCCGTCAATGTACCTATATTCCATGACCCAATACTCAACCTAGCGGTTCCCTTACCACCCTTGCCCCTGCCCCCTGCCCCACCCAAGGACATGACTTCACTCTACCATCACTCGCCCTAGCCACAATAATCTAAGGGATACTAAGCTAGTACTACTACAATACGCAACAAGTTAACTAAAATAATATATTTTTCAACTTAAGGAACTAGTAGAAAACAATTACAAAAAAGCAAGTAATTGATGCAAGTGAATGCGTTGTAAACGACAAAGACAAAGAAACAATAAAAAATAAATCAAATGATATAAACAGAGAAAGATCCAGAATAAAATCAAAATATATGATGACACAAAGATTCAAAATAAATCAAATTATATAAAGAGAAAGAAAGGTACAGAATATAATCAAAATATATGATGACAAAAAGATACAGAATAAATCAAAATATGTAAAAACAAAGAAATACAGAACCTGGAATGTATTGGAAGATGTCTAGCCGCTGCCTCCGCCCACACTAAACTTTGTTTCAGTAGGGCCCGCTATTGAAGCCTGCTGTAACGCCTCCTTGTTGGGTATGTCACCAAATTTATGCGCCGACAGTGACGGTATTGGGAAGCCAGGAGGGACTGCTGGATATGATGCCGGTAGTAGTGCCTTGGGGAGAGAGAAACAGGGGGAAAGAAAGAGAAAAGTGGTGGCGAATAGGGGAAAGGCAAGGAGAAGCCGGCGGTGGTCAACAGTGGGTTCTTGACTGTGTTATTTAGGGATTAGAGGGTTAGAGGGTGAAGGGGAAAGGAAATGTGGAGGGGAGAGAGAAGAGAGAGATGAAAGAGGAGAGATTTTTATTCAACTTGCGTTGGGGTTTTACCACTGACTTGCTATTCTCTTTCAGCAAAATTTTGTGTATGCAAATGGCTGGACTGATTTCTTGAATCTCAACTATGGTCCAACAAATGGCCTTCTTGTACTTTCACAGCATCTCCACCATTTTTTATTTCTGTTCTCTTGTCAATTAAGCAGAAATAATCATAGAAAAATTATTAGTTTCAGGAAAAACATATTTCAAGTGAGTAGGGAGGACTTTCAATTCCACACTAGGCTTAGACGCCTCCTTTTTGAGTTCCTCCTCATCAATCACTTGATCCTCAGTCTTAAGAGCTTCAACCTCTTTCTTTATTTCAAGATCTTCATCCTCCACTATGCTATACTGAGTAATACAACTCTCTAGAGTATCCCCCACAGGCTTGTAAAACTTATATTTTTCAACCAACTCCCAACAACATCAAGCTTAAAACACGAGTAGGCAAATGCCTCATCATTAGGATATTTCATCATTCTCTTCATCTGAAACACCACTTCGTTACTCACTCTGAGCCTAAGCTGCCCATCGTAGATATCAAGAATTGCTCTACCTGTACATAGAAAAGGCTTCCTTAGAATTAGAGGCACCTTCTTGTTTACTTCCATGTCCACCACAATAAATTCTACGGGAAACACAAACTTTTCCACCCATACTAGAATATCTTTGAGGATTCCTTCAGGTAAGATGGTGGTCTGGTCAGCCAGTTGTAGGGACACTGGTATGGATTTGATTACTCCAAGCTCGCCTTTAAGTTTTCTGAACACAGACAAAAACATTAGATTTATAGAAGCTCCAAAGTCACACAGAGTCTTGTCGAATTTCTCACTCCCAACGAGCATGGTATAGTGAAGCTTCCTGGGTCCCCACGCTTTTGAGGAATTTTATTTTGCAATATGATACTGCAACGGGCATTCAACTTGACCATTGTTGTCTCCTCTAACTTTCTCTTGCTGGACAAGATTTTCTTCAAGAATTTAGCATAAGCAGCATCTGAGTGAGAACCTCTGTGAAGGGAAAGTTCACATATTTGAGCATCTCCAAGAACTGCCCAAAGCACTTGTATAATTTTTTCTGCTTTATTTTTTGAGGGAATGGTAGAGTTGTTATGTATTTGCTTTCTTCAATCTACTTTTGTACCCTACCACTCTGGCCTTTCTGCTCTTCACTCTTTTTCTCCTCCAGTGTATCAGTCTGCTTGCTCATCACTTTGGGTCTAGTTTTTCACAACTAGGTCAACCAATATTTTGCCACTTCTCAGAGATACAACTTTTATTATTTCCTTCAGGTTCTTTTCTGTATCAGAAGGTAGAGTCCCACGAGACCTCTCAGATAACATGTTGACAATTTGAGCCACTTGCCTTTCTAGATTTGGAATAGCAGAACTGTGAGTATCAAACCTCTCTTCAGACTTGTTGATGCAAGCCTTCATGAGATCTTCCTTACTAGACTGATTTGACTGTTGGGGCTAGTATTGCTGGTACTGCTTCCTCGGCTGGTTCTAAAAACCTGGAGGTCCTTGACCCTGGGTTCTAGGATTATTTTTCTGCCACGAGTTTAAACTCCCACTAGGTGAACCCCATAAAAAACCTAGATGTCTTTGTCCCATAGTATTGAAGTTGTTTCCACCTTGATATTTACCTCTATTATAGTTCCAACAATATTAACTTCCTCAGCTGAAGTTTGACACTCATGAATAGGGTGTCCCATTCCACAAAAGTAACATGCTTCTTGTGGCTCACTCTGCACCTTGGCTAAGTTCATTTTTCTTATCTCTTTGGCCATGGTGTATAGCTGGGCTTGCACTAATGTGTTAGAGTCCACTTGGTGAATCCCAGCTATTTTTCTTCTTTTATTACTCTTAGAGGGCCAATGGTTAGCATCCTCAGATAATTCATCAAGGATAGAGACTATCTCCTCCGGGATTTTCTTCATTAATGGACTTCCAACTGCATATTCAGAGTTCGTTGTAAGGAGGGTGTCAGTCCATCCAAAAAATTCTAGAATTGCATCCACAATTCGATTCCATTATTCTAACAGCTTCTAACTATTTTCTTGAATCTTTTCCAGGCTTCGAAGACTATTTCAGTGTCCTTCTGGCAAAAGTTATAGATTTTCCTTCTGAATTTTCCTGTTTTTGCAGATGAGAAGTACTTGTCAAGAAAATATTTCGTCATATCTTCCCATGTCATGATGGACCATGTTGGTAGGCTTTAAAGCCAGTGGTTCACATCGTGCTTCAGTGAAAAGGTGAATGCCCTTAAGTAGACTGCATCTTTTGACACTTTATTGTACTGAAATATGTTCATGAGTTCCTCAAAGTCCATCAAGTGAGTGTTAGGATCTTCATTTACCTTCCTCTAAAGACACAATTATTTTAGATGGTTTGAAGCAAGCCTTTCTTCAACTCAAAATTAGTTGTTACTATAGGTGGAGGTTTGACACTTGACAGTCCCTAATTGTAGACTGATCAGGCATAGCCACTCAATGATCTATTTGCCGTGGGACCCATATTCTCGAATGTATTTTCCGCAAGAGGTTGGTTCAGGTTGATTCTCCATCCACCGTCCCCATTAACAGTTTCATCATCCCCAAAGCTGCGTCAACAGCTGCCCGTGCAACTGCTTCTATTAGTTGGGTTGATTCCATTGCGGCCAAATCGACTCCATCATCACCATTTTTTGCCATGTGTTCTTGGGTCAAAGATTGCCCCAAGAAATATTTGGTGAATCCTGTTTCTTTTTGTATTTGTCGCAAGTGTTTCTCCAATTCTGGATCGTGAGATATCACTTCCTTTGAAGACGACCGAGTCATACACCAGAGAAGTTAAACCTATTTCCTGCACACAAGTGAGAAAATGTGAAAACAAGAAAATTAAATTGGTTCCTGAATTAGCACCAAAAATTGTTTTGAACAATGTTGATTGCCAATCCTCGGCAACGGCTCCAAAATTTTGTCGAGTGCAAAAAACAACACGAAATTAATGCTCGATAGTCAAAGATAGTATAGTTTAATTATCATCTCACAAGGATTGGATTAGTGTTCGAATAATCTCTAGTTAATTGCTATCCAGAAAAAGTAACACTTGATTGGAATGATTATGAAGTACAATTTACTATTAAAATTATAACAATTATCAATTGATTACGGAAGACAGGAGTTGAGCAACACAGAAATATCAGTTGGAGAGATAAGGGTCATTGAATTGACAGGTGCAAGATAATTGACTCGGAATCCAATTCTTAACTTAGTTCACTCTATAATACTATTGATTCTCACAAATTCACCAGATAATTGGATTACACTTGAAGTTAAGGTTCCTCGTTTGATTAAACGTTAATTTCTAAAAATAATCTAATTGAAGCATGGTGAACAATTGCAATGAATATAATAATGCTTTTAGTCTAAAGGGTAACTTCTCACGAATATTTTCCTATTTCTAATTCGATTAATAATTAAAAAGTCTCTTTTGATTACCTAGGTGAATCACAAAATTAAACTAGAGCTTGAATCAACTCCTCTTTCGATTAAGTTAAGCAAGGAATAACTTTACAATACAATTCAAAAATCCCTCAATTTAGTCAATCAAATGTCAAGAATTGAATCCCAAATCAAATAATCAATACACCATGTCTGTCAACACCCTAAGAGAAAAATACTCCATAGCAATAAAAAAATTCATCTCAAAAAGATTAAAACACATAGAAAACATCAACGTTAATAATTCGATACAAACTCCCTTATTGCACCGATTGTTGGTTGAATTCTTGATGAAATCTTGTGTCTCCTTGCCTTAGTTGCTCCTTAAATCCGTTGTAGGTATAAAGTCCTCCCAAAATTATATATTTGGTGTATTTAAACCAAGTAGGAACGTGTCCGGACATAACTACCCTTTCCAAGCCGAAGAGAAAAAACACGTTAACAAAATTGCATAGGCGCAGCGCAGGGCATGGCGCCCCATGCGCCGCAATAATGGAGAAGTTTAGAGAGCTCGATTCTTGTCAATCAGGCCCCATTTGCACTGCCGCGCCGCGCCTCACTGCTCCCCATGTGGCGCGAAGAGTGATATATTTTTCTCATTTTTTGTTACCCAGACTTAGTCTTCAACCCCCGAACACGATTCGGTTTTTAATTCTTGGACTTTTACTCAGACATCAAAGCTCAAAATTATTCGATTTAGCTCCAATTTATCTTTTTAACTAGGAATCATTTTCTGCAAGGTATAAAACACATAATAAGTTCAAATCATCATCATTTAATCTCAAACATGAGGAAAGTAAAGTAATTATAGTGCAAAATACAACTAAAATAAGGGTTTCTATCCTACTATCAAAATCACGTATACAAATTCAAATGTACATTTTTATTGGTAAACAGATTGGCGCGCACCGTGGGGCTTAGACAATTGTGGTGTTATTTTTATCTGCTCATTTTTTACTAACTTTCTTTTAATTTTTTACTCTAGCTATGACACACAATGATGTCAACAATTTGCTCAATGCTAGTGTGAACAACAATAACGAGCCTATGGGCAATGTACATCATGTACGCAGTTGGTAAACAAGATGATTCAACCGGTGAAACTCATTATGATAGGAGCAAATCAAATCCAAGTTGGATGGAAAGGAATACTCGGCGTGCAAGAAGTTTCACTCCTGATGATTTGGATGATGAGCTTGTTGTCGATAGCATGAAAAGTTTGAGAGTGCAACAAAGGAAAAATAATAACCATCTATCGAGCCAGGACTAAATAATGACTGAGCTTCAACAAGCGATAACAACGACTTCAAATAACTCAAATGGTGGAATTTGAGCCCCTCCTAGTATGCCTATAAATCAAACGGTTCCGAAAACTGGTAATATAGCTTAAAGGGGGGAGTTTAGATCAGACAATTACCGAGCTAGAGGTACAATTAATGGATCCGGGAATGAAAATACCATCGATGATCCTTTCAGGGATGAACTCATGCGGTGCGTGAGAGAGATAAATACCCGAATTAATAAAAATACTAAATAATTTCATGCTCGGATGGACCAGATTCCAGGAGCGTCTCTGGTCCTAAAGGGTCTGGAGTCAAAGAAATGTATACAAATTCCGTTTAAAGGTAGCGCAACTTCAGATTTTATTCCAAAGAGATTTAAGATATCGAATATTCCAAAATATAATAGAACAATAGATCCGCCGGAGTACATTACAACGTACACCACTATTGTATAGTAAAATAATTTGGCTCTACACGAGATTAAATCAGTTTTGCTAATTCGGAGAGACCTTAACGAAAAGGGATTTTACATGGTACTGAATTTTGCATGAACACTCAATTAATTCTTTTAAAATTCTTGCAGATTCTTTTATTAAAGGTCAAGTTCAAGCACGAACCCACTCTTCTTCCTTGCATTTGATTAGGGGCCCCTTTCCTCCATTCTCTGGAGTACTTCTCCGTGAAAAAGCAGACATCCTCCTTCAAGGAGACTCAGAATTACTTCGAGAGTTCATGATCAAGTTCCAAAAGGAATGAATATTGCTACTGACAGTACCAGATGAATGGGGCAGCAGAGGAATTTATGAAGGTCCTTAATCCCTTAAGCTTTGATGCCTTAATGAAGTTGGAGGAAAGTTTATTGAAATTTCAGGAAACCACATGGGCTGATGTTCATAAGCATTATGAATCAAACGTTAGAATAAAAGACCAACAATTGAGTTCTCTGGTAGTTCATAACCGTGATCAGAACCTAGAAAGGTCAAGAAATAACCTAGACACAGATCGGAGGTCCTCTAGATGTCAGTTCTAACTGTATGCGTCAAACCAAAAATCATATTTTCGAACTATGCAAGGACATGGAATTAGGGGTTATCAGTTGATAGAAAGACCTGGTTCATATAGGATAATTGATCGTGGTCGAAGTAGCAGAAGTGAAAGATAAAGAGCTATCTAGGTCTCGGATTTCAAGTCATCCCAAGTTGTCTGCTTACAGTTTCAATATTGGCCTGGTGGAGCTGGATTCTGCCATAAGAAATATAAAGAAGCAAGGTTCCTAAAATCAATTCGGCCGTACCTTAATCAAAAAGATGCTCGCTTATGGTGTGAATTTCATGAAACACATGTTCATAAGACTAGGGACTTCAAGCACCTGCGTGAAGAGATGGTGAAGTTTCTAAAAGATTGGCATCTTAGGGAATTATTTAGTGACCGGGCTAAGAATAATTATGGCAAAGTTCGTGATGCAGCGGAACCGGCGAAACCAACAGGTTCTCCTCGCCTCTTAATAAACATGATTTTTGGAGGGGTTAAAGTGATTGGTGTGATATTTTCAGCTTCAAAGAAGGCAAAGATATCAGTCACTCATGGAAAAGGGATCTATGAAGTGCCATAGAATGATGAAATTACTTCCAATGAAGAAGATATTGACGGCCTTATATTACCACATAATGATGCTCTGGTAATATCCTTAAATAATTTAGATTTTAAAATTAAGCGTGTTTGGTTGATCCAGGTAGTTTGGCCAATATAATTCAATGAAGAGTCTTAGAGCAAGCAAAGCTAATCGGTGACATCATTCCTGCAGCAAAGCTTTTGGCTGGATTCAATTTAACAAGTGTGACTACTCGAGGAGATCGTGTTGTGGATGGTGATATGGTGTACAATGTGATCCTCGGTAGGCCATAGATTCACGATATGAAGGTTGTTCTGTCAACTTACCATCAATTATTAATTTCCAACAACAGATAGAGTCATGCAGATTAGAGGAGATCATCCCGCTGCTGAACAAATAAATGCAGTTAACTTATCTAGGAGCAAGGAAGTTGGAGTTGATAAATAACATTTACAGATTCCGGTGTCAACTCTCGAATCAATTCCAATGATTTCACCAAATAGAGAAGTTGTTGAGAAAGATACACCGGAAGAGTACCAGGTAACTGGATCGTTCCAGGTAACAGAAGATACAAATGAAAGGAAGGTAACTAAAGTGGAACTTGAGCAAGTTGTTTTGTTCATTGAGTTTCCGGAAAGGAAGGTATTCCTAGGGTCGGGTTAAGCTCCGAACTAATAAGTAAAATTATTGAATATCTTAAAGCTATAGTATTCTATTTTGAGTGGTCCCATTTAGATATGACATGTATCTCTCTCTAAGTGGCAGTTCGCAAGCTTAGCTTGGCTCCCAGCTTCCCTCCGGTAAAATAAAAAAAGCGACCAATAGCTGAGGTCAGAAACAAGTTTGTTAAGGAGGAGGTAACTAGGTTTCTTAATATCGGTTCAATTCGACCAGTTAAGTACCCTGATTGATTAGCTAATGCAGTTGTGATACCAAAAAAGATGAATAAATCTAAAATGTGTATCAATTTTAAGGATTTGTATAAGGCTTGACCTAAAGACTCTTTCCATTACCGAACATTGATCAAATAATTGATGCCACGACTGTGCATGGGTTGATGAGATCCTTTGATGCGTATTCCTGATATAACCAAATATGGATGCATTCGGAGGATAAAAAACTTTATTTATTACTAATTTTGGTACTTATTGTTAATGTAATACCTTTTGGTCTTAAAAATGTTGGAGCCATTTATCAGAGGCTCGTACAAGATGTTTGAACATCAAATTGAAAAAACTATAGAAGTTTATATTGATGACATGTTGGTTAAGTTTCTTAATGCAGGGGATCATTTTAGTCATTTGCAAGAAATGTTTGACATCTTGAAAAATACAATATGAAGCTTACCCCGAAATATGTGCTTTTGGGGTTAGATCCGAAAATTTTCTTGGCGGTATCACAACGAGGAATTGAAGTAAATTTGGACAAGATTAAGACCATAGAGGATATTCATGATTAACTGAACAGCATAAAGGAAGTGAAAAGGTTGACCGAAATATTAACAGTCCTTAGTAGGTTCATATCTAGATCCTCCGAAAAGTGTCTGGTTCTTTCCTTTTTTAAAAAGAAGAATGACTTTACGTAGACATCGGAATGCCAACAAGCACATGATTTGAAGAAGTACTTGTCCAGTCCACCTTTGATGTCCAAATCAAATGATGGTGAGCAATTTTTAATATATTTAGTGGTGTTAGAAGTGGCGATAAGTACAGTTTTGGTCCGGAAAGAAGACGATACGCAATACCTTATTTATTACATTAGTTAAATATGGTCAGGTGCAGAAATTCGATATCCGCACCTTAAAAATTTGGCTCTGTCTTTTGTAGTTGCCTCTCGAAAGCTTATACCACACCTTAAATGTCACCCGAGAGCTATTGTAATGTCTTTTCACTGGCGGAATGTTCGTCACACGCCTGAGTTATCAGATCATTTGACTAAATAGGTGGTAGAGATTAGTGAGTTTGATATTGAGTATAAATTGCAGACTGCTATCAAGTCACAAGTTTTGGCTGACTTCGTGACTGATTTCAGTTCGGGAATAATGCCTCGAGCTGCAAAACAAGCAGTTTTAGTTTCAGGGACTGTGTCCGATGTCTGGACCTTATTTATGGTTGGTGCATCCAACGTGAAAGGGTCCATTTTGGGTAAAGAACTTAGTACTCCATCTGGAAAATTTTAAGGTAGGCCATACAAACTATTCCTTTAACTAATAATAAAGCTGAGTATGAGGTTATGATTGCAGGACTTTAATTAGCTCGGGGACAAGGCAGTGGCAGAGACAGAATTTTCAATAGGAATTGAACCAGCAACCTAACAAAGATTTTGAACCCCCTTGACCACTGAGCTATGCTTTTGGAATGTGTTAAGGGGATTCAAAATATAATATATAGAAGCACAAACTAGATTTTGCCTTATATTTATACTGTAATTTTCCAGCGAAGGAGGTTCGGTTTGAACCCCCTTCCGCCCCCCTTAAATCCTTCCCGGAGACTATGCTCCGAGGTGATTGAAGTAAAGTGAAACTCCCAGCTGGTGGTCAATCAAATATATAGGATATTTACGCCAAAAAAGAGCGTATGCAGTAGTACTTAAATAAAGTCCAAGTTTTACTTTTCCAGTTCAGGGAGTGGACAATAATTTATGTCCTAAGAGAGAAAATGTGGAGGCTGATGCAGTAGCCAACTTGGTTTCATCAATGGAGTTTAAAGGCTCTGATTCTGGTTGGATTTTGTAGTTGCTGTATTCCGTTCTGAGTGTGGACGGCTATTGCGAAATTAATTCGACAAACTTAATTTGGATTGAAAAAATGAAATTATTGATTACTTAAGACATGAAAAATTGCTCGAGGATTCTAAAGCCTCTCAGGCACTTAGAACAAAGGCTTCTCGGTATTGTCTTATCAATGGAAAATTGTATCAGAGATCTTTTCAATATCTGTTAGCTCGGTGCTTAGGTCCCGTGAAAGCTGATTATGTAATGAGGGAAGTTCATGAAGGAGTTTGTGGCAATCATACCGGAGCATATTCATTGGTGTAGAGTTAGTAAGAGATGGTTACTATTGGCCCCAAATGGATAAAGATATTAAATTATTTGTTCAGAAGTGTGATAAATGCCAACGTTATGCTTAGATGGTACACCAACCGACAAAAATTTGCTTTCAGTTGCGTTACCGTGGCCATTTATGAAATAGGGCATGGATATAATTAGACATTTACCTCAAGGATTCGGACAAATAAAATTTCTTTTAATTTTGACCAGACTATTTCTATAAATAGGTTTAAGCATGCGCTTTCAAAAAGAATAGAGGAAGCGAGGTAATAGATTTCATCTGGATCACATTATTTGTCAATTCAGAGTACAAAACAAATTGCATGTGACAACGGGTCACAAGTTATAGGCTCTAAAGCCACACAATTCTTAGAGGGATTGAAGATAAAAAAGGATTACATCATCTCCGTATCATCTAAGTGCTAACGGTCAAGCAGAGCCAACAAACAAAGTAAGAATTTAGAATCTGAAGAAGATATTAGAGGATGCCAAATGCAGGTAGCCCAAAGAGTTATTGGGAGTATTATGAGCATACCAAACCACGGCAAAATCAAGTACTTGAGGAACACTTTTTTCTCCTTTATATTGAGCAGAGGCTCTAATTCTGGTAGAGATAGGTGAACCAACTATGAGATTTTCTCAGACAAATGAGCAAAAAATGCTGAAGCCATGTTGATTAAGCTAGGTTTGATTGATGAGAACCAGGATTTGGCTTGTGTAAGGATGATGGCGCAAAAGCAAAAAATGCAAAGGTATTATAATTGTAGAGAGAATCTCCGTTATTTTAAAGTAGGAGACTCTACGAAAAGTGACTCATAACACCCAGAAAGTCAACGCCGAAAAATTGGGACCAAATTGCGAAGGACCTTATCGGATAAAAGCTATAACTGAAAAAGGCTCGTATCAAATAAAAAATTAAGACGAAGTTAAATTATTAGGCAAATGGAATGTTAGCCATCATAAAAGGTACTACTATTGAAGATTGATGATTAAACTGAAATTACGCGCTGCATTCTTTTTTTCTTCGTCTAGTTTTTGTCCCAAATAGGTTTTCCAGGCAACATTTTTAATAAAGCAGCAACGGAAAAAGTATTACAAGGATAAATTGTTAATGGCAACAGGAAACCCAGTGTTTGAATCCTCATACTTTATAATCTAGTACTAGGAGAGAATTATTCCTACTGGTACTAGATCGTAATCGATAATACTAAAAATCTTGATGCTAGCTTAAAGTGAAGCAAGTGGAATATGTTATCCGAAAACACAGTAATGCTGGGGACCGCAGAAATTGGGTACATGTTTTGAACTTAGAAGTTCAAGTTGAGACCGCAAACTGTACATCCAGCCATGTAGAAATAAGAAGCACGAGTAGCCACATGATTGACAGTTCGACTATTTGGCAAATATAATTTTCTTACTTGTCCAAATGTACTTTGTAAATAAAAAGAAATAATTAAAAAATACTTTTGATTCTATTCATCTTTTATTCGACAAAGGGCTAAATATACCCCTCTACCTTCGAAAATGGTCTAAAAATACCCCTCATTATACTATTGGGTTATCTATACCCATGCAGTTATACTTTGGGTTCAAATATACCCCTCATTTAAACGGAGGGACACGTGTCATCGTCATATTGGTCAATTCTAAATATCTCCTAATTAATTAAAAAGACCCATTATCCATACCGAAGAATTTTTTTTTTTTTTTAGTAAAAATTGGAAAAAACTAAAAAAATATTTTTACTAAAAACTGAAAAAAAAGAAAATATTTTTTTTCCAGTTTTTACCAAAAACTTCTTTAAAAAAACTGAAAAATATTTTCTAAACCAATAATTTTGTAAAAACTGAAAAAAAAAACTGAAATATTTTTAACTAAAAACTGAAAAAACAAATATTTATTTTTTCAGTTTTTACAAAAACGCTGCTTTAGAAATTTGCTTTTTAGTTTTTTTTTCTTTAGTTTTTACAAAAATATTATTTTAGAAAATACTTTTCAGCTTTTTTTTTAAAGCAGTTTTTTAGTAAAAACTGGAAAAAAAATATTTTCGTTTCTTTCAGTTTTTAGTAAAAAATATTTAAGTTTTTTACAAAAAAATTGCTTTCGAAAATTGATTTTCAGCTTTTTTAAAAATGTTTTTTCAAAAACATTAATTTAGAAAATATTTTTCAGTTTTTTCTATAGCAGTTTTTTTGTAAAAACTAAACAAAAAATATTTTCTTTTTTTTTTTTTCAGTTTTTAGTAAAAATATTTTCAATTTTTTTCCAGCTTTTTGAAAAAAACATTGCTAAAAAAATTACTTTTCGGGTATGATTAATGGGTCCTTTTAATTAATTATGAGATATTTAGAATTGACCAATAGGACGATGACACGTGTCCCTCCGTTTAAATTAGGAGTATATTTGAATCCGAAGTATGACTGCTGGGGTATAGATAACCCAATAGTATAACGAAGGGTATTCTTAGATCATATTCGAAAGTAGAGGGGTATATTTGGCCCTTTGCTGCCTTTTATTTCCTGTCTAAAAAGTTTGGTATTTTTTTTTATTTGAATGTTATGAAAGCATCAAATAGAAGTACCGGAATGAACATGGGACATTCTCTTTAAGAACACTGTAAACATAATGGCCCTCTCTTATGATACCTTTCCAGTCAAAGGTTAAAAATCCGGAAGCTAGAATACCACCCAGTAACAAAGTCAACCGCATGCGAAAATTTTCGACTTTATCAAGAGAAAGGCATGTACTAAGAAATATCTTTTGCTAACTTATAACCCTGAGAAGCTAAGGTAATTTAAAAGTATAGGGGAAAAAATCTCTTTTATTTCAAAGTTTTGGGCCCCAAAAGAAAGCCAAGAACAAATACAAGAGTTTTAAGAAAAAGAATTTACAAGATAAACTAATCTGCCTTATTAGCATATGTTGAGGGTTGGGAGGCTTCGAAGGTTGGAGCATTCCCCGGGCTCACATTCTCCGGAGCCGAAGGTTGCTCATATGATTCTTCATCAGCATGCTCAACATCTTCTTCATCTTCTTCTTCAAGTTCAGAAGACTCGTAGCAGGTCTATGAAGAACTTGAAGCAGTAGGCCCGACAAGTATATTTTCAAAAAAGGTTGTTTTTAGAGCACGAGCCTCGGCAATGTAGTCATCTATATTTTCAATGTCAATATTGGCATCCTCCATAGTCTTCCTTTGCATGATGTAAACAACATAAGTTTTTTCAAGCACGAATGAGTCCTTTTGAGCTCGGAATCTTGTTTGAAGTTCTTGATTCTTCAACTACAGCCACTCGTGGTCAAACATTAAAATCTTGTAGGCCTCCGCCAAGTCAGAACTACTTTATGCGCGTTTATGATTTTGTTCCATGACCTTTCGGAGTCTTTCCTCTATTTTGGCCCTTTTCTCTTCGACCGTAGTAGCTTTCTCGGTTTTAGAGCACAAGTCAACATTCAAGGTTCAAACCCTTTCCATGGAAGCAGACTCTCGTGCAACAGCTGAAGTAAGAGCATCATGTAACTCTGCCTACTCCTTTTAGTTCAGCAAGTTCAGCATATAACTGAGTCACTTCTTGACGCTGAGCTCTTTTTTCTTGCTCTGTTTGCTCCCGAGCCTCGAGCTCTTCCATTTGTGTAAGTTTAGCTTCTAAGGCTGGAAGGCGCTTAGCAAGTTGGTCCCGCTCCGATCGAAGTTCTTCCTTCTCTATTATTATCCTTTGGAGACCCTTGGAAGTAAGAAGGTTAGCCTGAAAGGTAAATTTTAAGGTTACCAGAGAAATAAGTAAATGATACGAACAGAGAAAAAGAGATGAATCGAAGAGGTACTTAAGCAGAAAGGTGCATGTTATTGTTGGGTTTACACTCAGTAGAAAGAGCATCCATTTTCTTCCAGCCTTTCTCTGTAGCCAGCGGTTTCATACAATTGGCTACCCCAACCAATTTGGAAAGAATGTGACATTCATCCGGAACTGTAATAGTAACACTATGTTTAACATTAGGATCTCGGATTGAAGTCGGAAAGGCATTTTCTATGTTTTCATGGTCTGGTGACTGGGAGAACGGATATCTTATTCTCGATCAGCAGCGATCGGTGGTAGATCAGGAGTTGGGGCAGTACTTTGAGTAATACCCTTCTGACCAGTAGAAGTAAATGAAGCCCGGAAGGAAGAGTCAATTATTCATCCAATTCAGACTCTTGAAAGAGTCTATTCGCTTCATCTGAGTGGACTATTGGAGCTCTATCATTTCTTCTTCGTCTTTGAAGAGAAACCATTTCAGCATCCTCTTTGGTTTCAAGGACCACTGTATCATGCCCTTCAGAAATTTCTTCTGCGATCGGATGCTGCACCTTCTCCCCAACTTAAGAAGAGTGTTTTCTTCTAGCCTCATTCTCTTGGGTTTGGAGACTGACAGATGAGGCAGCTTCACCTGAAGCAGATGCTGCATTACAAGCCCTTTTCCGGTCAAGGACTTGCTGAAGTTATTTTTAGACTACCTTTGGGTCGAGCAAAACTTTGATGATCAAACAGATAGATGACCCATTGGTAAGGCCTGAGATTGTAATACAAAATGGAAAAGTCAACAGTTTATTGCTGAATAAAGAAACACGTTAATGAGAAGGATGAACGAAGGTATTCTCACCATGATTCTTGCACTTTCAGTTTTCTTTATTGAAATTTCTTTCAAGGTGTGGAGTTCCTGCATTGAAGTGTTCAAAACATTTTGAACCTATCAAGGTAGGTCTTCAATTACTGGGGGGACCCAGCAAGCAGATAAAAGAAAGAAGAAAATTCAAGAGAATGAAAAATTCTTTCAAAATGATAAAGAAAAGTATGCATTTAAGAGAACATGAAGGTATAATACCAAGTTTGAGGAATTAGATATTCTGACAAGGATACAATGTCCCCGGGAGCGATGACAACAAATCCCTCCATCCAACCACGATCGTTTTCATCCTTTATGATGGTGATGATGTCAATGTGAATATATTTACTAAGTTTGATGACGCCTCCTCGAAAGATTTTGGGATCATAAAGATGCATTAGATGCGCAAGGGTGAGATCTTTTTGTGCCTGGGAGGATAGGTACCGGAGGCACGCTACCATATGCCATATTACCGGACCGACTTGAGCAAAACAGATTTGGTAATTCCGGCAAACCTCGAGGATAACAAGGTCAATCTCCTTTCAAAGACTGAGGGTAAAAGGCTATATATAAATAAGAACATACCCTAGTTTGATGAAATTCACCATCTCCAAGTCAACGAGGGCCAAAACCTCAATATTGTTCCAGTCGCAGTCCTCCTTCTCAATAGGCATACTGGTCGGCTAAATGGATGAAGGATACTTGCTGAATGCTCTATCACTGTCATTGTTTGGATCAGAGGATGGGTTCTGGATATGGATATCCTTGTTAAAAGACCATTCTTTAGGAATGGTCGTGGCTGTAGTAGGAGGCTCAGTGTCAAAACCTTTGGGTTTGCTTTTCTTGGACAGTCCCCCGCCAATGGAAGTCCTGGCACCGGCGTTTGATGGAAGGGATGAAGTCATGGCTACCGTGATGTCGTATTATTTAATGACAATAAATAAGTTATCGCAGATAGAAATAGCAGAAGACATGATGGGATAAATCAAAGTGTAATGGAAGAAGTAGAGAAGTTTGCTGTCGAAAATCAAAAGTTTTGTTAGGAGGAGAAGTTGCAGAGAATTGAAGGATTTGCTGAAGAAATTGGGAAAATAGTAAAGTGAAATTGATTTGAAGGGTAAATTTATACGCGGTTCACAAATAAAAGTCACCATTACCTTGGTAACTAGCAAAATTGTTCGTCAAATCATGGAGAGGCACTTGTCAGGCTCAAGAAATGCAAAGAGGCATGCGTCCTTTCAAGTGTCAGGGTAGTTCAAGAACTTTTCCACCAAGAAAAGAATATGTCTTATCTACTTTCCAGTCACATCAAGTTGAGTCACCGAAAAGTAAGAGGACTATGTGTATTGCGTAAAATATAGAGTTCACAAGTGGACATCCCTCGAGAAGACACGTGGCTATGACAACAGGATAGTGATGAGTCAGTAGTCAACCAACGCCGGATACAGACATGTGACTAGCACTATGTGAATTTCGGGAACACAAAGATGGAGGAGTAAATTTGATAGCACACCATTCCGAGGACACTAGCTGAAAAAACAACATTTAAAGAGTTGTCGTTACAGAAAATCTTAACATTTATTGCCAACATTATACATCCATCAAAAGGGATTTTATTCAACTTTAAGAGAGCGAGATTTGAGGATCTTGTCTTCATAGATTTAACTATAAATAGCATAATTTGTACTCATTGTAAGGACACGATCAACAAAAATTAGCAAAGCTATCTCTCTTTCTTTCATTTACATAGTTTTATACAAAAATGCTTTTGTTGAAGCTTTCCTGTTATCCTTATCCTGGTGGATTTTATCTGAAATACAAGCTTGTTCTTTCTTAAAGTATCTTTAGTTTATTATCTTTATTCTTTACAATTTACTAATCAGATCATCTTAATCCACATGTCTATAAACTACGTATACATATGCAACTATGCCTTTTTAGGGTAAACAATTACTAGCTTCACATGAACTTTGCATAGTCTTCTGATATTTGGAATTTACTAGTTCGGTTAATTCAAATTTACACGTAGAAGTCATTTAAAGGAGTGCTCCTTATCAAGGGTTTCTTTATTTTCAAAGCTCAAACCCAAATTTTTTTAATCAAGAATTAAGGAACATCATTTATTCATCATATTGTTTTTGATAGTTAACTTTAACATGATTATACATGATATAGAATTAAAATCTTGTAGTTCTGATTAACATTGTCAATAACCTTATTCGTTATTTATAATTATGTAATTGTCAGATATGCACATCTGTCATAAAATTTGTCTGGTATAGAATATTTGTTCATGTTGTGCAAACCAATGTATAAAGGGACAAAATGAAGGAAGTTGGAGAGTCAACTTCTTATAGAATAAACGGAAAATGGTCTGATATGTTTTTCTACTATGATAAATTATTTAAAGTTGTCCCCCATTATACTATCGGATCATAAAACTCCCTATTGTCTTACTATCCGCACACATTTATCCTTAAGTGGACGGAGGGGACACGTGGCACTCATACGTGCATTTTTAATTTGGTATCACTTTAATCGACCCAATCTATGCTACCCGATACCCAAACAAATAAACCCGTAAAATATAACTCAGAATAAACCCCAACCCTAAGTTATACTGCTACAACCATTTCCATCAAACCCTCTATGCTCTTAGCTCCATCAAGACTGCCCATTTCAACAAAATTCATCATTAATTCCTTTTCTATTGGTGGTGGTAAAAGTGGGTCAAATGTTAGATTCTAGTGCTACATCAAAGAGGAGGTGCCATTATGAAGAGATTGCCAACTACTTCCGATTGACCACACCTCAAAATCCCGGAAGGAGATTCTATAAATGTACTAAACCTGAAGTAAGTTGAAATTTTCCATGTGTTTAGTTTGTTAATTATTTGTACAAAATTTGAATTTTTATTCCTTGTAACCTAATTATTGTTCATTATCGTTAGAACGAGTCGTGTGGATATTGGGAATGGAAAGACGATCCCTTTCTGAACCAAGCATTGATAGAAATCAATAAGTTGTAGTGTAAATTGGATGCTGCTAATGTACAATCAATATGTTGAAGCAATTGTTGGAGTTGTGCAAGTTAGAAAGGAACAAATTGTTGGAAAAAGTTGAAGGTTTGGAGGCTGCAAAAAATGTTGAAGTGAACAAAGCAAGGAAAATTGAAGATAAAGTGGTTAAGATAAAGATGTTTATTTGGATTTCAGTTGCACTTTTTGTTGGATTTGTTACGACAATGTGGATGAAGTAAATTTATAAAAGAAATATGGTATATGCTCCATATTGATGTTCCTAGTTCTTGTAAAACTTAGATGTTTCTATCTACTATTTTTTGATGCTCCTATCTACTGACTTTTGATGTACTTAGCCATTGTAAAACAATGACATCAATTGTTAATGTATGTTCTTTGTAATATAGTGATGGTTCTTCTTCAATTTGTATTGTGAGTAATTGTTTATGTACTAGTTGTGCTACAAGTCCTAATCCGCTATAGGCACTTCTTACACTCCTAATTAGCAATAGGAACATCTGGTGAGGCATGTATTTCCTTCGCCAAAGCTATAAATGAAACATGTTTTCTTCCAAATGCTTGAAGACACTTTGAAACATAGACACTTGAAACATAGACATTTGAAGACAAATGATGTAACGACCCGAACGGTCGTTTTGAGCTCTAGCTCGTCGTTCGATAGTTTGAGGCCTTGAGTAGCTTCACTTCATATTTTATGGCTTGTACACATAGTCAGAATTGAATTTCGGGAAGTTCAGAGTTGATTCGGATGGAAAATTCTCAATAAGAAAGCTTTAAGTTGGAAGAGTTGACTAAGGTTTGACTTTTGAGTAAATAATATCGGAACCGGGATTTGAAGGTTTCAATAGGTCCGTATGATAATTTTGGACTTCGGTATATATTCGGGTTCAGTATCGGGTAGTCTGGGAGCATTTCGGCGCTTATTATAGAAAGTTGGCATTTTGAAAGTTTATAAATTTTCTAAGTTTGATTTAAAGTGGATTTTGGTGTTATCGATATCCGTTTGGGGTTTCGAGTCTTAGAATAGCTTCGTATTGGGATTTGTGACTTGTGCGTAAAGTTTGGCATCATTCTGGAATATTTAAGTATGAATCAGACGCGTTCGTCAAAGTTTAAAGAAAGGTTTTGATCATCGATTCATAGTTTTGATATTGTTTGGTGTGATTTGAGGCCTCGAACAGGTTCGTGTTAGATTTTTGGACTTGTTGGTGTGATAGGACGGTGTCCCGGGGGATTCAAATGTGTTTCGGTATGGTTTCGGGTCATTTCTCCCTGGTTTGCTGCTGCTGTTATTAGTTCTGATTTTGTTCTTCGCGAACGCGAAAGGATGCACACGTTCACTAAGAAGTAAAATTGGTGGCTGCATTTTTGTACTTCGTGAATGCGAAGTAAGACTCGCGAACACGAAGGAGAGCTGGGGGTCAGAGGGACTCTGCCCTACGCGAACGAGATAATGTAGTCGCGAATGCGGTGAGTTGCTGGGCCTGCAGTGTTCCCTTCGCGAATGCGGAAGGACAACCATGAACGCGAAGGAGGAGTTCCAGGCTGGGGGCAAGTTGGCCATCGTGAACGCGTGGGCTTGGATGCGAACACGATGCTGTGGACTGTCAGGCCTTCGCGAACGCGACCATGGGCGCGCGAACGCGATGAAGGACGGGCCTGGGTAAGATTGTATTTTAAATCGGGATTTTTGCTCATTTAACTCATCCTTATCTTACTTGGGCAATTTTTGGGGTAATTTGGAGGAGCCATTTTCGTATCGTGATTTATGACTTGTGCGTATAGTTTGGCGACATTCTAGAATATTTAAGTATGAATCATACGCGTTCGTCAAAGTTTGAATGAAATTTGAAAGAAAGGTTTTGATCATCTATTCGTAGTTTTGATGTTGTTTGGTGTGGTTTGAGGCCTTGAGCAGCTTTGACTTAGGTTTTGGGATTTGTTTGTGTGATTGGATGGGGTCCCGGGGGCCTCAGGTATGTTTCAGGATGGTTTCGGGTCATTTCTCTATGTTTTGCTATTGCTGTTACTGTTGCTGGTTCTGGTTTTGTTCCTTAGCATACGCGAAGGGATGCACGCATTCGCGAAGAAGGAAAATTGGTGGCTGCCTTTTTGTACTTCGTGAATGCAAAGTAAGACTCGCGAACGCGAAGGAGAGCTGGGGGTAAGGGGCCCTTTACCCTACGCGAACGCGACAAGGTAGTCGTGAACGCTATGAGTTTCTGGGCCTGCAGTGTTCCCTTGGCGAACGCGGAAGGACAATCGCGAACGCGAATGAGGAATTCCAGGCTGGGGGCAAGTTGGCCATCGCGAACGCATGGGCTTGGATGCGAACACGATGCTGTGGACTGTCAAGCCTTCGCAAACGCGACCATGGGCACGCGAACGCGATGAAGGACGGGGCTAGGCAGAATTATTTCAAATCAGGATTTTTGCTCATTTCACTCATTCCTCTCTTGCTTGGGCAATTTTTGGGGCGATTAGGAGGAGCCATTTTCATCATCAATCTTGAGGTAAGAGATTTCTACACATTGTGAGTTAAATACATGGTTTATATATAGATTTAAACATGAAATTTGTGGGAATTGTGAGATTTGGAGGAAAAACTAGAAATTTAGTATTTTTGGATTTTGACCACGAAATTGGACATGGAATTAGGAATAAATTATATATTTGCATTTGTGGTGTTATGGGTAATGATTATCTTCAAGAACTTTTGGAATCCGGGCACATGGGTCCGAGGGTTGACTTTGTTAACTTTTCGAGTAGAGTTGAGAATCATTATAAATTGTTAAATTATACGCATTGGAGTATATTTTGATTGAGTTGCAAATTGTTTGACTAGTTTTGGATCGTTTGTCTTTGAATTGAAGAGTTAGAGAGGCATTGGAGATGGTTATGGAACTTCAGAGCGAGGTAAGTGTCATGTCTAACCTTGTGAGGGAGAAATTACCCCTAGGTGATGTAATTATTATGTGTTACTAGTTGTGGGTGCTACGTACACAGGGGTTACGAGAGTCCGTACGTAGCTAAAGCATGTTTATGTCCGGGTAGATTTAGGACTTTATCATGTAATATTTGAACTGATTTTTGCTAGCTTAATTAAGTGAATTTATAATTGAAAATGATTTAGGAATATATATTAGGCCGAGCCATATCACCTCGAGTTATTGGCAAAATATCTGATAAATGGTAAAGGATATATCCACCTTATGCTTATGTACTATATTAAAAACACGTGTCTTGTAATTCGATAAGTTCCTTCCTTTCTTGTGGAGCGATTTGAACGCCTCAGCAGTATAATAGGTGCATCTATGGTTCGTTCCAGTCGACCATCGATAGTGTACACATTATTCTGGATCGGACCGTACGACCTCGACATAATCGTGTGTTACATCGCTAGTAGTCCGAATATTCACGAGATTATCCTTCCGCTGATGCCTAGCATTTTGATATGGTATTCCTTATCCATTTGATACTAGCACTTGATACATCTGAGCGGTTGAGAGAGAATACTAGAGTGAGAAATTTATATCTTTAAAAGAAATTTTTGGAAGATCATGTAACTTACAGTTTTACCCCATTATTACTGTTGTGCTTCATATCTACTTATGATTTATTATTTTGCTTTATTGCACCTCTAGTAGGTGTCGATATAGACCCCTCGTCACTACTTCTCCGGGGTTAGGCTAGATACGTACTGGGTACACGTTGATTTACGTACTCATGCTGCACTTCTGCACTAAATGTGCAGGATCTAACAGGTTTATTTTGTGGTCATCTTGGCGCATAGGGGCAGCTGCTGAGGAGACTTTATGGTGAGCTGTAATTCTAGGCTATGTATCACAGGCCATAGAGTCTCCATCGTACTATTTACTTTATCCTGTCTTGCTTACATTCCAGACAGATGTTGTATTATTATTGTAATCCTTAGTAAATGCTCATGCACTGGTGACACCGGGTTTTGGGATGCTTCTAGAATTTATTTATGGTTTGCTTAACCTCGATACACTTTTACTTGTATATTATTTAAATTTTATTTATTTACAACCTTAACGCATTTATGTCTCCGCCTAACAAGATTCATGGTTTCAAAAATAATAAAATGAATAATTAAATTGATAGTTCACCGTTGGCTTTCATAACGGCGACGTTGAGCACCATCACGACCTAATGTGGAAAATTGAGTTATGACAGCTTGGTATCAGAGCTCTAGGTTCACTTAGGTCTCACGAGTTATGAGAGAGTCTAGTAGAGTCTTGCGGATCGGTACGGAGAGGTGTGTACTTATCTTCGAGAGGCTACAAGGTTGTTAGGAGCACTTCCCTTCTTCATTCCTCGTCGTGCGATTTGATTCCCTTGAAGCATATGCCTTCATTTCCTTCCTACTCTTTCCTATACGATGTTGAACGCTTGTTATCAATTGGGCGTCAAAGAGTTGTAGTAGTACTGCAGACGTGGTGCATATGAACTTTTCTCGTTCAAATTGCTCGCGAATGCCATAGCCACCCAGTTATCAGGTACTCAAGGCAACAACATTCTCTCTCACTGGAATCTATTTAAGAATTCCCTGAGCAATTCTGTACTCCCTTATTTAACCTTGAAGATGTCTTCCATACGTTTTTCAACTTTTTGAGCCCCCGGAAGTGCTTTTATAAATGAATATGCAAGCTCAGCAAAAGAATCAATGGAATTTTCAGGTAAAAGAGAATACCATGTTAACGCTCCTTTTGTGAATGTTTCGCCAAACTTTTTAACCAAAAATGATTCGATTTCCTGCTTGGTTAAATCATTGCCTTTTACGCCGGTAGTGAACGCGGTTACGTGATCTTGAGGGTTAGTTGTTCCATCATATTTGGGAATATTAGACAATTTAAAATTTTTGAGAATTGGTAAAGGTATTGCACTTGGCTTCCAGGGTTGCTGTGAATACTTGTCAATATCCACGTCTTTGATCACAGGAGGTACACCAGGTATTTTCTCTATGCGATCGTTTTGCTCCTTCAACTGTTTCTGCAAAATTAGCACTAAACTTTGTAAATTAAAATTATTTGGCGTATGTGACCCTCCATCACGAGATTCATTAGGAATTTCTCCACTTCCAGAGTTATCAAGCCTGGATGCGGGTTCTCCAAAGTTGTTGTATTAATTGGTGGAGGAGTTTGCGCTGCATTGGATAATCCTCTAACAAAAGCCTGCAATGCATTGTTCACGTGTTCTGCAATCAATTTCTTTCGAGCATCCTACTCCACAGTTTAGTCATCTCCCTGCTGATCATCAGCGTGCGAAGCAGACCTGTCAGGTGAACTTCCACGGGATTGCTGAGGGGATCCCGTAGGTGTGTGATGTGGTGGAGTTCCACCTTGTTGGTTGTTCTCGTTAACGGTTGACATACTTGGTCGTTAAAATGAAGTTTTGAAAGTGAACAGATTATCATATTCCCGGTATCAGAGCCTATTTGTTTGACCCAAAAATAGACTTCTCGATTAAAGTCAATATCTAGAAGAAATCGGGTTACTGATAATCAAGATTTACTTCACTTTCCCAATAATTTGAAGAATAAATCAAGGAATGAAAATAATTGACAAAACAAATATGAAACATATTGATAATCACTCCTAAAGGTTTAGAACCTTGAGAATAAAGTAAAGAATGATTACATAAATTTCAATAATTATCTGATGCCATTACAAAAGAAGTTTTAGTCCTTATATATGAGCATACAATTATAACGGTTTCCTTACTTAATTCGGGCTCAATAATGGCATTAATTGCCTTGATTACCCGTTACCATATACTGCAACAGAAGTATTTATGGCTAAAGATTTTTTGTAACCGTATCGATTTCCCTTCCTTATTTATGACAGGTTCGTGCATCTTTCCTTCTTAACGACCTTTATTCATTCCTCTCTTGTTTCTCCTTTTACAGTTGTCAGGTCAGGTTCTTTTCTCAGTGTAACCCCGAGGGTGTTTCTCCCGTGCCTTTTTCGTATTCTTTAACTCGTCTAATTAAGAATGACACGTGTCGCTATATTGATGGTCTACCATGCCCTGTCACCTTAATAATAGTCCATGTTTCATGCTTTTTTTTTCACTAATGCACTTATATGTCTTGTCTCGTTTTACCTTTATCTAGTTTGAAGTCGTCTAAACTAGTTTGAAGTCGTCTAAACCTAATACTCAAACACCTAGTGAAAATCAAAAGATAAAAGTGACAACATACAGCTGGCACTAAAATTTAAAATGACAAAAATAAATCGAGAGGTCATGGTTAATAGTACGTTGGCTCGAAAAGGACACTTGCTTAGAAGTAACTAGAACACTTCCAATAGAAAATAATCATTAACATTAATCATCAGTCATTTTCCAGAAACCTTTTGAATGAACAAAAGAGCAAAAATGGCCATTCAAAAATAAGCTGCATGTCGTATTTCTTCCAGAGCAGTCAAATACTCGTTTTGTCAAACAACTTTTTCTGAAAAAATCAGCTTATTTTGATAAGTATTTTTTTTCAAAGTGCTTTTCAAAAAAGTACTTTCGGAGAAAAGCAATTTGTGTTTGGCTAATCAATTTGAAAAGTACTTCTGAACAATAATTTGTGTTTGACCAAACTTTTCGAAAAGTGCTTTTAAGTGTCAAATTACAAATAAGAACATGAAGAGATTTATTTAATAGTTAATATTATATAAGTAGATAAATAATTAAAAATATTTATTATTAAAGATAATAATTAAGTTTTTTTTAATTTAAGTAAAATATAAAAATAAAATTAAAAATTATTTTATTTTTTCAAGATAATTTAAATATATCAAAAAATTATTCAATAAATACGAAAGTTCGTCCCAAAAGTTATTATATATTACTTAATAGTTTAAACTAAGTAAGGTTATTTTGGTATATAATATTTTGCAAAGGGTATTTTTGGTAGGAAGAAAAGTCAAAACTGCTTCTGCTTCTGCTTCTGGGGAGAAGCTACTTTTTTCTGCTTCTTCAAAACTGCTTCTGCTTCTAGCCAAAAGTACTTTTTTTTCCAAAAAAAACTTGGCCAAACACCTCAAACTGAGGAAAAAAATACTTTTGACTTGGAGAGAAGCTTGACCAAACAGGCTATAAAATCAGCTTATTTTGAGAAGTACTTTTCTCAAAAGTACTTTTCAAAAAAGTGATTTTGGTGAGAAATAATTTGCATTTGGCTAATTAATTTAAAAAGCACTTTTGAGCAGTAATTAGTATTTGGTCAAGCTTTTGAAAACTGCTTCTAAGTGTATTTTTCTCAAAAGTGCTTCTCAGAAAAGTGCTTTTAGAGAAGCTATTTTTTCTGCTTCTCAAAAATTACTTCTCTTCTCCTCAAAAGTATTTTTTTTTCCATCTAAAAGTTTGGCCAAACATCTCAATTTTTGGCCAAAAGCACTTTTAGCCCAAACAAAAGCTTGGCCAAACAGGCTATAAATTGAGGGATGAAGTTAGAATTTGAAGCTCAAGTGTACGGTTTTTTGTTCTTTTAAGTTTTTGAGTTTTAAATGAATAAATTATATACATATATAATGTAAAATTTAAACTAAAATTATTAGAAATGACGATTAACTCGTAACCTAAACTCTAGCGCAGTCCCTAACGGTGCATAACTTGTATCCAGTTTGACTCTTGAGCTATGAAAGTCTTAAGAATTACTTTCTTATCAGAAATCGATGTTTACTTTCACAACTTCTTGTCTAATTTCTATATTTTTCAAGCATTGTTAAAATATTTTATATATAAGCATATGATTTTTTTCTTTTTTATAAAGTTATCAAACTTTCATCATTTGAAAACTATTAATTTGATATTGTCATTCACGTTTAACCCTTTACCAAGTGCCAACATAACTTGTTGGGAAATTTGATATGAAACTTGTTTCCAAATGCCTTTTGGGAATATAGCCATGCGTTAAGCTAGTTTTATTGTCACTAATAATATGGAAGATCAGAAAGCAACGGTATGGGCTAAAAACTACCAACTTTACTATTTAGGGTTTTGTGACCCATGTACCCTTAAAAATAGAAATATATGTAGTTATAGAGGGGATTGGACACTCATTGTAAAGAATAATACATTGACATTCTTTAAAAATTCTAATTTTATCATACACATACGAAATCCACCTTTTTCTCAGATCTTTATCTATTTTTCTCCCACGATCCAAGGAGGATCCGATATTCAAAGGCTTATCATCATTTATCTTTGTAAGAAGGAATATTAAGGAATCTCACCTTTTTCAGGTGACCCACGTCCATTTATTCACATTAATTCCATTTACTGTTATTTGTTGCTATTTAATGCTATTTTCCATAGTCTTGGATCATTGATTATAACATTCTTGTTGTTACTTATTGTTGCTCAAATAGTACACGTGAGATCTTACTACAAAGACATTTGGTCTACCTTTTTAGATATTAATATTGGCTAAGATTAGCCCAACTTTATTATAAAATTCGATTGTATATGATAGGTTATATATACCTTTTTATGTTTTGATGATCTAGCAAACTTAATAACAAGAACCTGATAAGGAACCTGATACACATCCTCAAGTACGTGGGAATAACAAGTTTCAAGCTGGAGATGTAAATCAACTCTTCAGAAGTCAAAGAAACAATAAGGGGAACAAATGGACATCAATTCCCTTGGTGACCGTACCAAGTCAACTCTCCAATAGCTGTAAAGTTGCTGCATGCACACGCAACAGTGCAAAACAGTACAGCAGTCAACTTCATTGGAAATGCTCCTGTACCAAACATACTTGCATCATTCAAGTAATGTCACCAATGTTATATTAACATTAAATCAAAGACAAAACTTACTTGAACATTGAAGAATCCATCAAGCACTCTCTCAAGTGACCAATCAATCTGGCAAGCGATTCTCAAGAGCATCAAGAACAAAAAACAAGATAACAACGGACCAGTTCCCTGTATTGAGTAATTATATATCCTTAGTTGTGTTGCACCTTTGTTAAAGTTCTTTACTTGTAATTCCTACTTAGCTTAGTTAGAAGCATTGTGTAGGAAACCTTTGTAAATCATAAATCTTTGTGTTTGTGTCTTGGCTAGATTTTATCGAGTTGTAAGTCTTTATAATAGAGTTATTACAAAGTGGCTTGTAATAGAGTTGTTACAAGTTAGTGAGGGATTGAGAGGTTAATTCCTAGGTTACAATAGGTTATAATCTAAAGTTTGCTCAGTAGTGAAGTTGAAATCCTACAAGGGTAGGTCGTAGGTTTTTAATCTCGTGAGTTGAGATTTTTTCACGTAAAGCTTCTTTGTGTCATTTACTTATTGCAATGTGCGTGTGTTCTGTGGGAACTAATAGAGAACCTGGTTCTCTATATAGTTTGGTGGACCCTTACATTCTATCAATTGGTATTAGAGCAGGTTCTTTCTATCAGGCTAACACTTAGAAAGGATCCTCATGGCTGCTCCACCAAACTTTGAAGAAGGTCAATCAACCTACAGACCACCACGATTTAATGGCCAATACTATGGATGGTGGAAGACAAGGATGCATAATTTTATCATGGCTGAAGACTCAAAACTTTGGGATGTCATCTGCGATGGGCCTTTTGTTCCTATGAATACCATTGGAGAACCAGATGTGTCAGTTCCCAAGACTAGGAAATAATACAATGATGCTGACAGAAAGGCTATAGAGAAGAATTTCTGAGCCAAAAAGATCTTCGTCTGTGGTATTGGACCAGACGAATACAATTGAATTTCTTCCTGCCAATCTGCTAAGGAGATTTGGGAAGTTCTCCAAACAGCACACGAAGGGACTACTCAAGTCAAACAGTCAAAGATTGATATGCTAACCACTGAGTACGAGCTATTCAGGATGAAGGACGATGAGTCCATTCAGGACATGCACACTCGCTTCACTTCTATCATCAATGAGCTCCATTCTCTGGGAGAAATCATTCCAAGAAATAAGCTTGTCAGAAAAATACTCAGCGTATTACCTGGATCCTGGGAAAGCAAAGTAAATGCTATCACGGAGGTAAAGGATCTGCAGAAGCTGACCATTGATGAACTCTTTGGCAATCTGAAAATTTTTTGAAATGAAGAAAAAGAAGGATAATGAGAGAAGAGAGCCCAAAAGGGAGAAGAACCGGGTCCTCAAGACAGACAAAAATGACTTAAGTGGTGAGGATGCCGATATGGCTTACTTGACAAAGAAATTTCAGAAAATAGTTCGCAGAAATGGAGGTATTCCACAAAGGGGCAGCCCTAGCAATACAAGAGGCTATGACCTATGTCATAAGTGTGGGAAGCCAGGACATTTCATCAAGAATTTCCCCCTCCTCAAGAAATATCAGTACAAATGCAACACAAACAAAGCAGTCAAGAGGAACCCGGTTCCTGACAAATGATTCAAGAGAAAAGATGCTGCTGACAATGTTGTGAAGCAAGCTCTTGCTGCATGGGGAGACTCGTCCAGCGAATATAGAGAGGATGATGAACAAGGTGACAGCTCCATGATGATAGTAGAGAGTGAAACAGCTGAATATGACTCTATCTTTGCCCTGATGGCAAAATCAGACGATGATGAAGATGATGATGATGAGGTAAACTTTCTGGACGTTCAAAGAAATTTGAAGTACTACTCTCAGAAAAAGCTTATATCTTTGAAAAATGTTTTAATTGATGCTTATCATAGTCTTATAAATAATAAAAATGCATTAACTGTGGAACTAGGAGAAATAGAACATGAGAGGGATGATCTAGTGATTGTCGTGGTCGATTCAAAAGAGACCATTGAGTGCTTAAAAAATGATTTAAAAAAAAGCTCTAACTGAAAATATTGCTAGCATAGAGCATGAGAGAGATGACTTATTAGTAGTAGTTATAGATCTGAAGGATGCAATTGAGGAACTAAAAGGAGAAGGTAGGCATGAGATTGTTCAAAAGGGAAAGAAAGTTGCGGATGAAACACATCTTAGGCTTGAAGATGAGATAAAATCAGTTAAATCTAGTTTGTATGTTGAACTCGAGAAAAACAAACAATTTCAGGAAGAACTAGGTAGAATCAAGAGTGATCTTGAAACATCACTCAAGTGGACCTGGTCCTCTGAAGATATCACTGCCATGTACATGAACAATGGGGGAAACATGCAGGGAATCGGGTTTCAAAGGGAAAGAACTCCCTACAACCCTCATAGCAAGTACGTTACTGTACCTGACAACTGGCTCTGCACTCACTGTGGTAACACTAGGGAATTTAAGGAAACCTGTAAGGCCAAGTTTCAGTCTCAACAGAAAAATAAAGTTTTTGCTAAAAAGATAATTACTGCTAGAGAACCTGGTCCCTCATATAAAAGAGGCATGATGCCTGCTTGGACCAAAAAGACCCGCATTCATCCCTTTCCTCATTACAAGGGACCCAAACTTGTTTGGGTTCCTAAGTCTAACCCTTAGGACCCATTTGGCCATAGATTTTGCCAAAATAAATTTGGGTTTTATTTGGCAAACACATGTTTGGCTATAGATTTTGCCTATATTTTGGCAAAATCCCAAATCCCAAAACCAGCTCAATAGCTAGTTTTGGGCCAAAATATCACTATTATATTTTTCTAAAATTGCCCCAAACTTTTATATTTTATAAAAGAGCCCACCATTTATTATTTTGTAACGATGTTGCTTCGTCTTCTCGGTTACCTGATAGTGTATCATGTAGTTCATTATAAAAATGATAATTTTGTATCAAATTTATTTATGTCAGGACTATGGTTTGCGATAATATAATAAATGTTATTGATAATGGTACTGTTGGGTATTTGTGATAGTTTTTAGAACTTGTCGGTATAAGTCATGTTTCATATTTTTTCAAAATAAATTTGGAAAATATATTTTGAAAACTGATGTCCAAACACATTTTCATCTTCAAACCAAACTTCACCTAAATCAGATTTTTCCAAACTAATTTGGGAATCTATGGCCAAACGCTAGCTTAATTTCCTTGTGTAGGGAACAATGAATGGGAGTAGCCAACAATGGTACATGGATAGTGGTTGCTCAAAGTACATGACTGGAAGTACAAACGATTTCCTTTCACTGAAGGCCATGCAAGGAGGGAGTGCATCCTTTGGAAATGGCAAGAAGGGATACATTCTGGGAGTTGGAAGGATTGGGAAGTCTCTCTCTCACTCTATTGAAAATGTGTAATATGTGAGCGGATTGAAGTACAACTTGCTGAGTGTTTTCCAAATCTGTGACAAGGGAAACAAAGTAGAATTTGTGTCAAAGATATGCATAGTCACAAATATTGTGACTGGTGAAGTGGTGTTAGTGGCGAAAAGATATAAAAACATCTATGTTGCTAATTTTGAGCCCCTGCAGAGTGGTGATCTCAGCTGTCTAAGTGCTGTTGATGATGATGCTAAACTTTGGCACAGAAGGCTGGGTCATGCAAGTTTCACGTTGCTGAACAAATTGATCAAGAAGGACCTGGCTCGTGGTCTGCCCAAGTCAAGCTTCAAGGACCACAACGTGTGTGATGTGTGTGTAAAAGGAAATCATGTCAGATCCTCTTTCAAACCCAAAAAGGAAGTTAGAACCTCAAGGCCACTTGATCTTCTCCACATGGATCTATGTGGACCTATGAGGGTGACAAGCAGAAGAGAAAAGAGGTACATCTTCATTATAGTGGGGGACTATTCCAGATTCACCTGGACTCTGTTTCTAAGAACCAAGGATGAAACCTTCCAAGTGTTTGTTGTATTTGTAAAGAAGATCCGAGTGAATATGAGTAATAATGTAGTATGTATCAGGTCTGACCATGGGACAGAATTTGATAATGCCAAATTCGTCGAATTCTGTGTTGAAAATGGCATCACTCATAATTTTTCAGCTCTAAGAACACCACAGCAAAATAGTGTTGTGGTGAGGAAGAATAGGACTCTTGAAGACATGGAAGGAACAATGCTGATTGACAGTGGTATTGCAAAATATTTCTGGGCAGAAGCAGTCAACACTGCATGCTACTTGATAAACAGGTGCATGATCAGGTCCCTTATGAACAAAACACCATATGAACTGATGAACGGAATGAAGCCCAAGCTGATACATTTAAGGACCTTTGGCTGTAAATGTTTTGTTCTCAACAACGGCAAGGAAGCACTTGGGAAATTCGATGCCAAAAGCGATAAAGGAATCTTTCTAGGATATTCATCACAAAGCAAAGCCTACAAAGTATACAACAAAAGAACTCAATGTATTGAGGAAAGCATACATGTGATCTTTGATGAATCTTACCAATATTGTGAAAAGGACTTGCATGATAAGGGTGATCAAGACGAAGAACATTCAACTGTCCCTGGTAAAGTCATTGACATGGCAAATAGAAAGACTGACATGATGAGTCACGTCAAGGAGTCAAATGAGGATGGTGCAACTATATCTCCAAATGATGGAGAGGAACCTGGTCCCGCAATCACAACAACTGAAGTTGAGAACAGAGTTGTTGATGATGTTCAAGGCATCCCACATGCTGAGATGAGAAACAGCCAAGGACCACAGTCAGAAATACTTGGATCATCTATCAATGAGATTGAGGAGTCTAGTTGGAAGCACAAAGGTTCACACCCTCTTGAAAACATAATCACTCCTCTTGATTCAGGAATTCAAACCAGATCAAAGGCTAGAAACTCACTTGCCTTCTCATCCTTTCTCTCTCAAATAGAGCCCAAAAATCTCAAAGAAGCATTAAATGATGCAAACTAGATTACAACTATGCAAGAAGAGCTCCATCAATTTGAGAGGAACAAGGTATGTCACCTGGTTCCACGACCTACGGATTAAACTGTTATAGGAACCAGGTGGGTATTCAGGAACAAACTTGATGGGTTTGGAAACACAACAAGGAACAAGGCAAGGCTAGTAGTTCAAGGCTACAATCAGGAAAAAGGGATTGACTATGATGAAACTTTTGCTCCAGTTGCTCGAATGGAGGCAATCAGAATTCTTATTGCCAGGTTTCAATGACCAACCAGACCCTCCGACTTCAGGTAAAACTCATACTATTACTAACAATGCAGGTGGCAGCGTCCTCGCCGCCGTTTTGAAAAGAATGGAGGAAATGGGAAACGAGAACAAAGCGCTAAAAGACCAAATGAAAGAGCACCAGGAACGGATAGAAAAAATACCAGGTGCTCCCAAATTACTACCAAAAAGAGACATCGATATGTTTGTGGAACAGTCGTACAGGGAAGAAGCAGCTCCACACACAATACCAAAGACCTTCAAGATACCCCCATATCTTAGTATTTACAATAGAACGACCAATCCCGAAGACAATGTAACCCACTATGTCACCGCTGTGAAAGGCAACAACCTCACCAACGAGAACGTGTCCTCTATCTTGCAGAAAATATTCGGTGAGACTCTCACTGCAGGAGCTTTGACGTGGTACTCACAACTTCCAGCTTATTCCATAGAAACATTTGAAGAGATGGCCGATAAGTTCGTAACAGCGCATACTAGGGCAAAGAAAGCTGAAACAAGGGTAAACAATATCTTTGCCATCAAGCAATCTCTAGGAGAAGGATTGAGGGGCTTCTTCGCCCAATTCAACAAGGTGAGGATGACTTTGCCAAACATCTTCGAAAGGATGGCCGTGGCAGCTTTTCAGAATGAGTTGAGCAGAAAGGGTTCGAGGGCGACCAGAAAATTACAGAGTCGGTTGATAAAGTACCCACTGATCACTTGGGACGAGATCCACAATGCCTACTGCGCTGAAGTCAGAGTAGACGATGACGACCTTAATGGAACAACTTGACAACTCACCTCGGTACAATCCAAGCCCAGAAAAGAACGTAGATATAACCCAAAGAGGGACCATCTAATATTTAGGCCAGGCAAGGAATGACACCAGCCCTTCGTTAGGACATCCGTCCCCTCTTTTCGCTATGAAGACGGCCCATCTAGGCCGAGATCAGGCACTCAGAGGAATGATCGAGGTATGCCACATTGCTATCTGCTCACAACTTTTGTGTGCCTCACACAGAGGTAGTCTACGCTCTTTAAAAGCTCGAAATAAAGATAAAATGGCCACCAAAGATGAGATCCGACCAATGCTCCAGGAAATCAGATGCCCTCTGCGAGTTTCACCAAGAACATGGACACAAGATAGAAGATTGCATCGCCCTAAGACTAGAGGTGGCAAACTTGCTGCAGCAAGGGTACCTCAATGAACTACTCAGCGAAAAAGGCAGGAACACCTTAGCAAAGGGTCGAGAACGTCCAGGCCCACCAAAGCCACATTCACCAACTCGCACCATCAATGTTATTATTGGTGGAAGTAACAATGCCTCAATTAACGGCATAAAATTCACCGCCACCCACAAGCTCAAAAGACCGGTCACCCACTAACGGTATGATGTACTCGAAGAGAGTATTATCTTCGATGAGTCGGATACTGACAGTTTGACTTTCCCTCATAACAATGCACTTGTCATTACTTTACGAATTTTAGATGTCGTTGTTAAGAGAATTATGACATATGACAAAAGTGGGGCGTGCATAATCCATTCCCGAGTCCTCGCACAGATAAGACTCGAGGATAAGATAGTGTTGCGCTGCATTACACTAACCGGTTTTAACGATGCAGTTGAACGGACTTGGGGAGAAATTACACTCCCTGTTCTCGCCGGTGGAGTAATTCTAGAGACAATATCCCATAACATGGACCAGGACATCGCATACAACGCCATCGTGGGACAATCATAAATACACCCTATGAGAGTCGTCCCCTCCAGCTTATACCAAGTGATCAAATTCCCAACACCTTGGAGAATATTCATCATATGAGGGGAACAATGTACGTCATGGGAGTGCTACCGAATCGTCATGGACAGCACAACTCAACAAAAGAAAGACAAGGAAAAAAAAGCATAGCAATCAGCAGGCTAGAGGTAGCCACAAGTAGAAGCCAAAGAAGTCATTATGGACATCGAGATGGTCGAAGCCATAGAATCAATTATAGAAGACCTCGACCCCACCCAACTAGATCATATAGACCTCAGCAAAAAGGCCTATATCAGTTGCAAACTCCGAGACCTAGGTAAATTTAGTCAATTCTTAGTAACTAGCGCGTATTTATTTGCCTTTAGTCATGTAGATATACCAGGTATCCCTAAAGAAATCGCCACGCACCAACTGAACGTCGACCCCTTCTACCCCCGGTAAGGCATGTCCGACGAAAGTTCAACCCCTCCATCAATGAGGCCGTCCACGAGGAAGTAGAGAAGTCATTAGCAAACGACTCTATCAGGGAAGCGAAGTACCCCAAATGGATTTCCAATGTAGTGATGGTTAAAAAGAAAAATAGAAAGTGGAGGATGTGTGTAGACTTCACATACCTAAACAAAGCATGCCCAAAAGATTCATTCCCGCAACCAAACATCGACCAACTCATCGATGCAATAACATGACACGAGCTGTTAAGTTTCCTGGATGCCTACTCAGGTTATAACCAAATACTTATGGAGGAAGAAGACCAGGAGAAAATCACGTTCATCAGACACAGGGGGAACGTATTGTTATAGAGTCATGTCATTCGGGTTGAAAAACGCGAGGGATACCTACCAAAGGTTAGTCACGAAGATGTTCAAAGACCAACTCGGCAAAACCATGGAGATGTATATCGATGGAATGTTGGTTAAGTCCGTAAAAGAGGAAGATCATATCGACCACCTAAGGGAAGCCTTTGACATACTAAGAAAGTACAAAATGAAATTAAACCCCGAGAAATGCGTGTTTGGTGTGGCCTAGGGGAAATTTTTGGATTTATTGGTATCACAGTGAGAGATTGAGGTCAACCCAGATCAAATTAAGGCTATTGACGGGATACCAGGATAATTTACCACTAAAAAGAAACTCTAGCGGCTGACCGGTCGAATTGCCACCCTATCTTGATTCATATCGTGTTCGTCTGATAGGTGTCATAGGTTCTTCAACGTACTCAAAAAGGACAACGGCCTTGAGTGGACTCCCAAGTGTTTAAAAGCATTACGAGAACTGAAGGAGTACATGTCTTCACCACCCTTGCTCTCGAAGCCTGAGCCTTAGGAGCACCTCCTCATTTATCATCCATCTCAGAAGTAGCAGTAAATGTGGTCTTGCCTCGAGAAAAGAAAGGTACGCAATCTCATATTTATTATATTAGTAAAACCCTTGTCAATGCTGAGATGAGGTACCCACACCTCGAGAAACTGGCCGTGGCCATGGTCGTAGCTTCGCGAAAGCTCAGACCATACTTTCAGTGCCACCCAATCTCGGTTGTCACCACTTTCCCTTTAAGAAGCATACTGCACAAACCCGAGCTGTCAGGGAGGCTGGCCAAGTGGGCCATTGATTTAGGTGAGCACGACATCACTTATCAACCTCGCACAGTAATAAAGTCGCAAGTGTTCGCCGACTTCATCGCAGACTTTAGTGCGAAGGTAATGCCTGAGACAAAAAAGAAAGCCGCTCAAGCTTATCTTCAAACACAGGACCTCTGGGTCCTATACAGCGATGGCGCATCCAATGCCTCCAGATCCAGACTAGGACTCGTGCTCGGGGTTCCCACCGGCGAAGTAATTTGCTAATCCATAAGGTTCCCAGATATGACTAATAATGAGGTCGAGTACGAGGTAGTAATTGTAGGGTTGAGACTAGCACTCAAATATGGGGTGAAGCGGTTAAAACTCCGTTGTGATTCTCAGCTCGTAGTCAACCTAGTTACTAGGACTTTCCAAATCAAAGAGCAGATGTTGCAGAAATATAAAACCGAGATCTGCAGATGACCGCCCAATTTCGACGAATGCTAGCTCGACCAAATCTCACGAACTCAGAATATTGAAGCAGACGACATCGAAAAATTGGCCGCCACCACCAGAAGCATATTGGCCAGGGACAAAAGCGTGGTTCATCTCCTCAGCTCGGCATTAGACCAAATCTAGGTAAAATCTATAAATTTAACTTGTGACTGGCACAATTGTATTATTACTTATTTGCAGGACGACACCCTCCCAAGCGACAAAAGGAAGCTAAAAAGCTAAGGATGCAAGCCGCTAGATACAACCTCTTTCACAATGACTGATACAAAAGAACGTATGGCAACCCCTTGTCAAAATGCTTAGTCCCAAACCAAACCCAACGCGTTCTCGAGGAGGTCCACGAAGGTCATTTCTTCACTCATTCCGGTGACCGGGCACTACGAGCTGGGTATTATTGGCCCACCATAAAGAAAGACGCCTTAGAATTCATGAAGAAGTGCGAGTAGTGTCTAAGATACACCCCAATAATCCACCAAGCAGACGAACACCTCCACTTTGTCACCTATCCATGGCCATTTATTAAATGGGGAATGGACATCATAGGACCGCTTCCGCAGGACGAGGTAACTTAAAATTCCTTTTAGTTTTAACTGACTATTTTTCTAAGTGGGTAGATTCGGCCTACCTAAAGAAATAAACTGTGACAACGGGCCCCAGTTCATGGGAAAAAACCACGAGTTCTTCGAGAAATGACATATTAAAAGGATACTTCCAACTTCTTACAACCCAGCTGGTAACGGACAAGCAGAATCCTCTAATAAGTCTATATTAAACATCATGAACAAGAAAATCGAAGAGGCCAAGGGAATGTTGCCGGAAATACTCCTAGAAGTATTATGGGCGCACAAAACTACCCCGAAGACGAGCACATGAGAGACACTTTATTCTCTAATCTGCAGAACATGAGAAATTATACCAGTCGGAGAACCTAGCCTGAGGTTCTCCCATGAAAGCGGCACCGACAATGACGAGAGTAAGAGAAAATATCTCGATGAAAAGAGCAACGAGACGTGGCATACATAAGGATGGTCGTTCAAAAACAACAAGCAAAACGCTACTACAACAAAAAGGAAAAGGTTCGATTGCTCAAGATCGAGGACTACGTACTCAAAGCTAAAACCCAAGCAAACAGGGATCCAGAAGAAGGCAAGTGGGCAACCAACTGGGACAGACCATAAAGAATTATAGGCAAAACAGACACGGGTTCGTTCCAATTGGAAACTATGGAAGGGAAGCTCCTACTAAAAAACTGGAATATCAGCCATCTCAAGCACTTCAACTTGTAAATAACAAGAAATGTCCCGTAAGTTGTACTCTTTTTTCCCTCACTTGAGTTTTGTCCCAATAGGGTTTTCTCAAAGAGGTTTTAACGAGGCGACGAGTGGGACACTTTGAGTTGGAGTATACGAGAGCACATAGATGTTTTACTGCCCGACTCCTCAAGATTCTCCAAGTAAAACAATGAAGGGGCTAGATATACTGGGACATGGACTGGGACGCTAGCCAACACCCAAAACTTGTAGTTTTCTCCAAAAATTGCCTAAGGGCAAAATTTTGTAATCAGAGCAACGACATCAAAGTAATTGAAATGCACGTTTATTGAAACTGCTCTCCTAAATGGTACGTTCGACCAATCTCGTACAACTCCTATCAGCCATCGGCCCTAACTTAACTAAAGGTACATTTGACCAAGCTCGAATAACACCTATTGGCCCTCAACCCTAACTTAGCGCAAGCTACGTTTGACCAAGCTCGAACAATACCTATCGGTCCTCAGTCCTAACTTAACGAAAAGGTACATTCTACTTAGCTCGGACAACACCTATTGGCCCTCAGACCTAACTTAACGATAGGTACATTCGACCAAGCTATCGGCCCTCAGCCCTAACTTAATGAAAGGTACGTTCGACCAAGCTCGAACAACACCTATTGGCCCTCGGCAACGAACTAATAAAAGGAAAGTTCGACCAACTTGAACAACTCCTATTGGCCTACGGCCACAACTTAATCTAAGGTACGTTCGAACAAGCTTGTAGGTACGAGCTCTTATTAGACCTCGGCTACGACTTAAGTGAAAAGGTATGATCGATCAACTCAAACCGTATTTATCGGCCCTCGACTTCAACATGATTCGACCCATTTAAACAACACTCATCAGCCCTAGGCCTAAACTCGAGTGGAAGGTAACAATGAAGAAGATACAGAAGCAAAACACAAGTACAAAAACAAGAACGCACAAAGAAAAAGGCTTATATGAGACCAGAAGAACCTTTATATTCATAGAGAAAGTTTATACAAAGGCGTTCGAAGATGCCAATCAAAAATACAAGAGATGAACAAAAACACAAAATTCAATGGCCATCACCGCCTCGACCATCATCATCCTCTCAGTACCCACCTCGACCATAAGCAGCATCATACCGGGCGTTGTCCGCGAGCCTGTCCACATTCCCCTATTCATCTTTCTTGGAATCAAGCTGAGGCGTCACGATCAAAATCGCAGGCGAGCCGGGCCTCAAGAGCTTTGACTCGAGCCTCCTCAATGGCTATCTCAAAATAGCCCGTCTTTTTTAAAGTATGAATCACGTCCAGCCGGGCTTCAGCGAGGATCCAATCTTCATACCTCTCCCGAGGAATGTTAATTCAGAGGCATGAGACATAGAGGGATTCTTGGCTAGTCGGGAACTCTCGGCCTCGGCAGCAGAAATCCACTCAAGTAGTCGAGCATTCTCGGCCTCGGCAGCAGATGCTCGATCGAGCAGCTCGGAGTTCTCCTTACCCAACTCCCAAATTCTCTCCCCGAGAATGGCCTCCTTAGCTTCAGCAACAGATTGAATATTATCTTGTTCAAAATGGAGAGTTCTGTTCGCCAACTCAAGAATGTCAACCTACCTCCAAGCGTCTAGTCGAGAAGACTCCGCCTGCTCGAACATCTCTCGTTTCTCGGCGACCTCCCCCTGAGATCCTCCATTTGAAATCAGCACTCGTCCAACTGACTTTGCAGTTGAACCACCTGATTCTGGAGGTTGCTACAATGGGCCTCCATGCCCTTGCTCAATTCGAGCTCCTCCTCCTTTCTCTTCAACGCCCCTTCAAGAATGTTAAATCTCTCTACAGTCTCCATCAACTCCTCATCTTTCTTCTTTAGCTCCTCCCTCACGGCCGACACATCGCCCTCCTTATAGAGCCACCTCCAAGCATCCCGGTACTTGTCGCGGAACTCCTGGTATTTGCCCCTCAACCTTTGATAAATCTCTTTCCTTTTCTTCTCCCTCCGCACACTTTCAATCTCCAGTATAATAGTCTACAAAACAAGGAAAAGTAAGAGTTAGAGCCCAGAAACAAGTCAAAGAAAAGAAAGAAGAACGAGGAATGAACACTTACCTTGAGGGCGAGGTCGACAATGCTCTTCGATAGAGTGCCGTCAGTAAGCTCCTTGAGAGTTACCCTCTTGGCTTTGGAGCGGAGAGGATCGAGAGCATTGACCATATCCTCAGTATTCTTTAGTAGATCACGATCCTTAGAAATTTTGATAGTCTTAGAACCCCCATCTATCCTTACCTGGATCTGGGTGGTCCCTTCGTCAATCATCGTTAGGTCGTTAGGGTCCATATAAGAACCCAATTTGCCGCCCTTGTCAATGAAACATTTGCCCCTGTCCCCATCGGCAGGAGAAGCATCCCCTGCTGGCCTGGAAGAAGAAGCCTCATCTTGCCCTAAAGGCGCAGAATCATCACTAGTTGTCCCCTCCGCAGCTTTCTCCTCCTCGAGACGCAAAATCACATGTGGCCTTTTCTGGCTTAGGGGCCTCAGAAGTCAACCCAATATCGTCCCTGATGTATATCGTCGATGTCTCCCATATCACGGGCTCGTCCTCTAATGAGTCGACGGCCAAGGGAACTCCTCCCTCCCCCTCCACAACTTTTCTTTTGCGAGGCCTCAGGTCCGTGTCACAAGGAGGGACCCCATCATCCTTGTCAATGAGTGAAAACAAGGGAGGAGCGGGCGCAACAACCTAAACGGGGGCAGAGGCGGAAGGCGTGGCGACCCTTCTCCTCCTGAACGAGGGCACATGCGCCATGTTCCTTCTTATGGACCCCTGACGGAACCTAAGGAAAAACAAAAAGAAAGAGAGGGGTATTCATGACAATGTACACCAATGTAAGTTCGGTACCGCCTTAAAGAATGGAAATACCTGTCGACGGAAGGGTTGGTTTGAACTTTTGCTAGAATCTTGGTCAACCTCGTATCCCTGCAGTACAAGGGAGGACTCGTCTGACCCAGTCAGCGAGGTTCGCCACCAGCTAAAGGGGTCGATCAGTAGTTGCAAAATAGAGAAGGTTATTACACAAATTTGAAATAGACAACGGCTAAAAATAACAAATAGGAGTACTTACGGTTGCGATTCCATGCTTCAGGGAAACCTACGACATTGGCCACAACGATGTCACGATCCAAAATCCGACTAGTCGTGATGGCACCTAACCGAACCCGCTAGGTAAGCCAATTAACCACTAACTAATTCCAATAATAATTGATAAAGCAATTAAGTACTGAAATATCTTAATCTTATACATTCCCCAAGAATTGGTAGTACAAATCATGAGCTTCTAAGAATAGAGTTTACAAAGCAAAAATAAAATAAATACATAGTCTATTTGAAAAGTACATAAACAGAGTTTTATAGATCTAAGGCTACCACGAACAAGAGGCAGTTACAACCGGAACGCAGGTACATCTTTAATCCAGCTCCCATCGAACACGGCAACATCAGCAACCAACATCTGCACGCAGGGTGCAGAAGTATAGTATGAGTACAACCGACCCCATGTACTCAATAAGTAACAAACCTAACCTTAGGTTGAAAGTAGTGGCGAGCTAACACAAGGTCGGGTCCAAAACCAATATCCCACAACAGTTCATAATAGCATAATACAATAACAAAGATGTATCTTAGAAATAAAATGCTCAGCTCGTTCACATTTCCAGAAAAATAGTCATGCTTTTCAAGTATCTTAGTGAAAATTCAAATCTTTTACCGAAAATGCCAAAAATACGAGTAAGTTTAAAATTTTTATTTTATTCCAAATATCCTTTCCGAAATAAATAAGATGTTTCATTTTCTTTCCAGATGGCAAGTGTGAAATACCTCTCTATGCCCATATATCAATGTGTGTAAAAAACAAAATGAATGATGTGATATCGTACAACATGAGGAAAAATGCATCTCTATGCATGTATGTCATGTGTGTATGCCTATACCATGTATCTCAGAGATGAATCATGTACTCACACTCTCAGAGTACTCAATCTCACTGTCTTACACTTTCCACTCATCATTCTCAACCACTCGGTACTGTATATGGCCCATACGACCTAAGGAAGATCTATCTCGGAATATATACATCACTGACCATCAGTTACTCAGTACCGAGGAAGGCCAATCCGGCTCCATAGAGAAGATCCATCTCCAGGTATATAAATGCTTCGGACAAGATCCATGTCCCGAGAAGATCTATCCTTCAATATAATCAACCACGCTCACTGGGGGTGTACAGACTCCGGAGAGGCTCCTACAGCCCAAGCACTATAATCCGCACGGACAACTCACGTGTTATAATATTAATATCTGGATCCGCACGGACAACTCATGTGCTGCACGGATAACTCACGTGCTATAGTATCAATATCCTCACAAACAGGCCTCTGGCCTCACTCAGTCATCAATCTCTCTAGTCTCACTCACGGGTTCACAATGTCATGAAACTAGCCCGACAACACTGATATGATGTATCAATAAATAACAACTGAGACTGAGATATGATATGAATGCATGCATATGACTGAGTACAAAATATCAATGAAATCATAGAGATGACAATAAGAAACGACCACTATGGGTCCAAACAATATCAGCATAAATCCTAAACATGATATTTAGCATGATTGACAGCTCAATTACTTTATCACATAGTGAAAACACAAATATCAATAAAATAGGGCCACTATTCAGTGCCATGGAAACAACACAGTCCCAATTCACATGGTGCACGCCTACACGCCCATCACCTAGCATGTGTGTCACCTCAACACAAATCGCATAACACGTATTTCGGGGTTTCATACTATCAGCTCCAAGATTAGAAGAGTTACTTACCTCGAACAAGCCAATTCCAACACCGAGCAAGCCAGTCGATGCTCCAAAATTCCATCCTGCGCGTTCTGACCTCCGAACAACTCGAAACTAACCAAAAACAACTCAAGTATATCAAACAATGCTAAAGGAACCAATCCCGATCGAAAAAGATCAAATCTTGAATCAAAAGCCCAAAACCAGCCAAAAGCCAAACCCGAGACCGTACCCCAATTGCTAAAATCGAAAATAGATTCATGGAATATAATCAAAACTGAGTAGAGAACACTTACCCCAATCCTTGTGATGAAATTTGCTTCAAATATCGCCTCAATCCGAGTCCCACATCTCAAAATATGAAAAAAGAACCAAAACCTCGATTTTTATAACTTTGCCCAGCTATTCCGCATTTGCGGTCAAATTGTCGCATCTGCGACCACTGCTTCTGCGGTAATTTCTCACTTCTACGAAACAGCCTCACTCAGCAAAACCTCGCACCTGCGGTCCTTAAGCCACTTCTGCGATCGCGCTTCTGCGCACTTGAACCGCATCTGCAGTTGCGCAGGTGCGTCCAAGCACCCGCACCTGCGATCCTCGTACCCAGCTCCCTTTCTCGCTTCTGCGATGGCACTACCGCTTTTGCGGCTCCGCACCGACGCTCAACATTGCGCAGGTGCGGTCATACCAGAACCAGAAAATCTTCAGCAATGCAAATAAAAATGATCTGAACCTCGTCCGAAACTCACCCGAGCTACTCGGGACCCCGCCCAAATATACCAACAAGTCCCATAACATAACACGGGCCTACTCGAGGCCTCAAAACACACATAACAATATCGAAACGACGAATCACACCTCAATTCGAAATTATTAAACTTTAAAACTTCAACTTCCAGCACCGATGCTGAAACCTATCAAATCACGTCCGATTGACCTCAACTTTTGCACACAAGTCACATTTGACATTACGAACCTGCTCCAACTTCCGAAATCGGAATCTGACCTCGATATCAAAAAGTCCACTCCCGATCAAACTTTCCAAAATTCTAACTTTCGTCATTTCAAGCCAAATTCAACTACGGACCTCCAAACCACAATCCAGATGCGCTCCTAACTCTAAAATCACCCAACGGAGCTAACAGAACTATCAGAAATCCAATCCGGGGTCAAATACTAAAAAGTCAAACTTGGTCAAACCTGGTCAAACCTTTTAAATTTAAAGCTTCTAGCTGAGAATCATTCTTCCAAATCAATTCCGAATAACCTGAAAATCAAAACTGACGGTTCACATAAGTCATAATACATCATACGGAGCTACTCACGCCTGTAAACTACCGAGCGAAGTGTAAATGCTCAAAATGACCGGTCGGATCATTACAAACGACCTCGATCTTAACAAAGAAAAAGTCAAGCCAAAACTATCGACTACCTTTGTCGTCCATTTTTACACCCAAAAGTTTACCCCCATGATGTCGTTGATTCAGCATCATGCCACGGTAAAAATAGGGCGCAAACAGATGAATTAAATGACGCACTGAGATCTCGACGTCAGCCAGCTCGGCAAATTTCAATAATATTTTGGTCACCTTATATACATAGGGGCGAGCTGGGTCGGGCCCGGTAGTGACGGAAGAACTCCTCCACGATAGGCGGGAGAGGAAGAGAATAACCGATTGAAAAAGGATCGGCGTAAAGAGCGCAATACCCTAGGCTATGGGTATCCACTGCGTCCTCACCCGTTGATACGAGCTCTAATTAATTGGAGATGCCATGTTTGGCTTTGAACTCCGCTAAGTGCTCAACCATCAGAGTAGATCGAAAAACCTCTGTTACCACCTCCGGTGCCCGCTACATATCGGGTTTTGCATTGGGTTGCGGGGAATAATCTCCTCCACTGAAGGAAGAGCCTTATCTTCAACGGTGGAAGTGGTGTCTCCCTCACGAGCGGGAAACATAACAGCCAGTGGAGTGGGTTGATCCTCCTCATCAACAAAAATTTATGAAATGTAGGGATATGGAAGACGATAATATGAAGGAAAGTTGAAGATCAGAATGCAAAATAAATTCGGATTGAGGAGTATTATGTGGAGTAAAGATGGTTCTAAAGAAAGTAAAATTTAAAAATTGGTGAACAATCCCTATTTATAGAGATGAGGCCACCAAACCCAAAACGATTCATCATGATTAGCCCAAGAATCGAAGCGGCAAAACCAATCAAAAGTCGCATAGAATCAATGCGACGCTTCAGAAATAGGCGTCATCATGATGAATGACGTCATAAAGTCACATCTTTTCCTGGATAAGACTGTTCCAACAAATCACCCGGGAAAATTAAGATTTTGAAATATGCGGTCCACAAAATGCTACGCCGTCGGTTTATCACAACGACCACGACCGTTGTTATCCGCTCATTGACCTCGCCCACGAGGACTACCTCAACAAGCGGAGGGCTACCAGTATGGGCTAAAAACTATCATAGTTATATGTGGGCCTAGTCGACATTAAGGAAGCCTTCGAAGGCTGCCACGTGTCATTGATTTGGTTTCAAAAGGTCGACTTCACGAGGTCGAGGTGGCTCAGCAGATGACGAAGACGAGGATGAGCATTCCCTTTAGTAAAGTAGTAACTGCTAGTTTTAGACATAAGGTCCCGTAAAGAATATTGGGGCGAATAGTCCTCCCAACTGTACTATTTAGGGTTTGAAGATTCTTATTTTATCATATACATACAAAATCCACCTTTTTCTCAAATCTTTATCTATCTTTTCTTCCACGATTCAAGGAGGATCCGAATATTCAAAGGCTTATCACCATTTATCTTTGTTAGAAGGAATATTAAGGAATCTCACCTTTTTCGGGTGACCCACATCCATTTATTCACATTAATTCTATTTACTGTTATTTGTTGCTATTTAATGCTATTTTCCATAGTCTTGGATCATTGATTATAGCATTCTTGTTGTTAATTATTGTTGCTCAAATAGTACACGTGAGATCTTACTACAAAGATATTTGGTCTACCTTTTGAATATTAATATTGGCTAAGATTAACCTAACTTTATTATAAAATTCGATTGTATAAGTCTATATCTGAATTTTGGGTCATACAGTTTCTGTGGTGTGATTATTCTATCTTAAGAAAAATCTAACTGTAGATTAAAAAATCTTGTTATTGAACTATAGTTGTCAATCACAAATGATATAACTCCACTCTTTCTGTATGATTTTCATTTTCAATTTATTTCTCATTTTCCTACACCTTTGTGGTGTAGCGTCTAAATTAATAGGTCTGAATAAAGCTAATTGATCGCAAAGTGAAAGCAAGAGAAACAAAATTACAAAAATAGGATGGAGCCATAAATAGGAATATCTTATGTACTACTAGTACTATGTGTCAGCAGAACAAATAATAAAAAATAAATAAATAACAAGTGGAAACGATAATGATTGAATTTCACTTATAAAATAAAAAATATCTAAATTAAAAGGAAAGGAAGGCATCGTTTAAGAATCCCCTTTAGATAGAACTAATGTTTTGAAAATGATACAAGCTCTATTACTAGACACTAATGGAATTGTTAGTGTCATTAATGAAAAGGACATTATTGACTGCTTTCGTATAATTTGACAATGAATTGAATGGAATCTTAAGATTCCAAAAGCTTCCCCAATAATGTCAAAATTAGCTGACATTATTGTCTAGTAATAGAGCTTCTATTTTTTCCTTAATTATTTTTTTCTTATTTTCTTTTTCGATGTCCGGTTATTATATTGGAGCCCAGACTAATTTGAATATGTGTCGCGTTATAGGCCTATAAAGGAGAGGCACTTTGTGTCTGAACTTTTTTCATTTGCATGACTCGATTCAAAACCTCTAATTTAGAATGACGGGATCATATTCATTCTATCACAATACATAATTTATCACTAATGATATCTTCACTAATTAGCAGCAATTTGACGCAGAAAAGCAAAAATAATAAGGATTAAACTCTCCTGGTTTTATACCTTTTGGCCATAAAGATACGGTAAATTTTTTGTAACTTTTTTTAAAAAAAAATTTTGGTTCCATTTCTTCAGGAAAAAAAAAAAAAGATTGTCCCCTAGTTACAAAAAGGACTTGAGGCCTCCTCTTTAGTCTGCATCTGAATCAGACAAATAGATTCAATACCATTCCACAATGCAAAATGTTTGTTAAAAGTAAAAATACCTTTAGTTTCTGAAAACAAAATAATCACAATAGAATTTACACTCCTGCGGCCTACTCCTACTCTTAGCTTATGTAACTCGTTAACTTATATTAATTCAGTTCCATATGGAGGTATATGAAAGTATTGAATATGAGTATATATAATTTTCTTATCAAGTTTTAATGCATTTGAAAAGTTTGCATAAATACTGATTAGTATTATATAATGTACACATAACCTCCAGGCTTTGTTCACCCAAACTTTCCAAACCATGTTTGTCGGTTGAACAAAGCTCTTTATGGATTAAAACAGGCTCCTAGGGAATGGTTTCATCGGTTTACTTCTTTTCTTCTTCGTCATGGATTTAAAAATAGTAAATCAGACTGTTCTCTCTTGTCCTACAGGACTACAACTGATATTGTTATTTTACTTCTCTATGTTGATGATATTCTTGTCACTGCATCTTCCTCGTCTTTGCTTTCCTCTTTGATTCATATACACTTAAATCAGAATTTTCTATGAATGATTTAGGATAAATTAATTATTTTCTTGGTATTTCTGTCATATCACGAGAGGGTGGTTACTTTCTTTTTCAATCTAAGTATATTAAAAATCTTCTTCACCGTGCTAATCTTTTGTGTTCAAACCTGTTTTCACTCCCATTTCTCCTAAGAACTCATTACATACTACTGTTTCTCCTCTTTTTTCTGATACTATACTTTATCGTAATCTTGTTGGTGGATTTCAATACTTAACATTTACTCGTCCTGATATTGCTTTTGTAGTCAATCAAGTTTCGCAGTTCATACACTCACAGTTGGTTGCTCACTACATTGGTGTAAAACGTATATTAAGGTATTTAAATGGCTCTCTATCTCATGGGGTTGTTTATCAGTGGTGGCTCTGTTGACCGTCTTGAATGCTATAGTGATGAAGATTGGGCAGGTTGTCCACCAATTCGACGTTCTACCTCAGCATTCTGTCTTTTTCTTGGGCCTAATCTTGTTTCTTGGTCATCTAAGAAGCAAAATGTTGTTTCCCGATCCAATACCGAAGCTGAGTATCGATCAGTTGCTCATGCTGCTGCTGAAGTTACTTGGATGTGTTCACTTCTTTGAGATCTTCACATACCACTTTCATCCACTTCTACTATGTTTTGTGACAACGTTAGCATCATTTATCTCTCCCACAATCCTGTTCAACATGCTCAGACAAAACATATTGAAATAAATATTCATTTTGTGCGGGAGAAAGTTGCTTCTGGAGATTTGCAAGTTAAGTACGTTCCTTCCAGTGTAAGGCTCTTCCTTCACCGAGGGTGCTCTTGGTACGTGACAAGCTCTGTGTTCTTCCACGTCACGCATCGCTTGGGGGGTGATAAGTATTATATATTGTATAGTGTACACAAGGGTAGCTTAGTCTTTTGTATGTATTTATTCACTATAAATACTCCATTGTACATGTATTTCTATTAATTATTAACATACACTGTTACAAATACAAACAATCATATTAAACCCGCTACATGAATATGTAAAACTTATGAGTTGTAGCTTTTGTAACACTTTTTGCCATTACTCTAAAAGCTTTTAATTCCTTTATGAAATTCAACAATCAATTCTTTTAAAAACAAAATTCTGTATCTAAGATATTTCTTCTTAGATGCAGCCACGTGTGCAAATGAAGTTTCAAAGGCTTGGATTTAGTTTGTATTTGTATTTCCTTTATTCTATTTACTTTATCAAATAAATATAATATTTTAAAAAGTTAAAAATAAAAAAGGCAAAACATTCTACACTATTTTCTCCATGTCCAATAAAACATGGCAATCTAGAAAATATAAGATGGGAGTTTGGGTATTTCAAATTTGAATAAAGAAAAAGTGTAGTATTTTTTTTATTTGTAAAAGTTCTCCAATGTCTTTGTGTGAAGGAAATCCTAAGGTTGAAGAAGAAGAGAGGGTTCGTGGGTTGGGTTTGAGAGAAACTGATATATTATTCTGATTTCAAACTTCTGTACATAATGAACTGAAAATTCCTCTATTTATAGAAGAAAGGAAGCAACTGCGAGACTTTTCAGGAAGCAGCTGTAAGGCTTTTCTTTAGTTGCTTGTAAGCTGTCTGTATAAGCTGCTTGCAACCTTCCTGTTTAATAAGAAGCTGCTACAAATCATTTTATTGAGTTGCTTGCAACCTGCCTGCATCAGTTGCTTGTAGATAAACTTCAACGGAGTACTAAATAGATAATATTCTTCAGGAAGATTATCTATAGCGGGGTAATAAATGAATATTCATAATAATTATTTTCATAACAACATCCACAATATAATTATTTTCATAACACTCCCCCTTGGATGTTCATTAAAAGGTATTGTACCTCGTTAAAACCTTACTAGGAAAAACCCTGTGGGAAAAAATTCTAGTGAAAGAAAAAGAGTACACATATTTAGTAATACGCATTGTTAGTTGCCTCATTAAAAACTTTATAAGGAAAGCCCTGTGGAAAAAAAACTTAGTAAGGAAAAAAGAGTACATCGCGTATTTTACTCCCCCTGATGAAAATCTTGTTTCAAATATTTAAGTCTCCGCATTCCAATCTTGTACACCATCTTCTCAAAAGTTGAAGTTGGTAAAGATTTAGTGAATAAATCGGCTGGATTGTCACTTGAACGGATTTATTGCACATCAATGTCACCATTTTTCTGAAGATAGTGTGTGTAGAATAATTTTGGTAAAATGTGCTTCGTTCTATCTTCTTTTATATATCCTCCCATCAATTGGGCTATGCATGTAGCATTGCCTTCGTATAAAATTGTGGGTCTTTTCTCATATTCCAAACCATATTTTTCTCGAATAAAATAAATTATTGATCTCAACCATACGCATTCCCTACTTGCTTCATGAATAGCTATTATTTCAACATGATTTGAAGAAGTAGCAATAATAGATTACTTTGTGGAACGCCATGATATGATAGTACCTCCACATGTAAACACATACTCGATTTGAGATCTAGCTTTATGGGAATTAGATAAATAACCTGCATCTGCATAACCAACAAAATCTGCACTATCATTGTTAGCATAAAACAAACCCATATCAAGAGTTCCCTTTAAATATCGCAATATATGCTTAATCCCGTTCCAATATCTCCGTATAGGAGAAGAACTATATCTTGCTAGTAAATTAACAGAAAATGCTATGTCAGGTCTTGTAGCATTAGCAAGATACATTAGTGCACCAATTGCACTGAGATAGGGTACTTCGGGACCAAGGAGTTCCTCATCCTCTTCTGGAGGTCAGAACAAATCTTTATTCACTTCAAGTGACCGAACAACCATTGGTGTACTCAATGGGTGCGCTTTGTCCATGTAAAAGCGTTTTAAGACCCTTTCTGTATAGGCAGATTGATGGATAAAGATCACGTCTGCTAAATGTTCAATTTGCAGACCAAGACAAAGTTTTGTCTTTCCAAGATCTTTCATCTCAAATTCTTCTTAAGATATTCAATTGCCTTTTGGAGCTCTTCTGGAGTTCCAACAAGATTTATGTCTCAACATAAACAACAAGTATAACAAATTCTGAAGCCATTTTCTTTATAAAAATATATGGACAAATAACATCATTTATGTAACACTCTTTCAGCAAATATTCACTGAGGCGATTATACCACATGCGCCCAGATTGCTTTAAACCGTACAAAGATCTTTGTAATCTGATTGAGTACATTTCCCAAGATTTTGAATATACTTCAGACATTTTAAATCCTTCAAGGATTTTCATGTAAATTTCATTATCAAGTGACCCGTACAGATAAGCTGTAACCATATCCATTAGATGTATTTCAAGCCTTTCACGTAAGACTAAACTAATGAGATGTCGAAATGTTATGGCATTCATAACTGGTGAATATGTTTCTTCATAATCGATTCCAGGTCGTTGTGAGAATCCTTGTGCAACAAGGCGAGCCTTGTATCTTTCAACTTCATTTTTATCATTCCTTTTTCGCACAAAAACCCATTTATGACCAACTGGCTTTATACAAGCAGGTGTTTGGACTACCGGTCCAAAGACCTCTCTTTTAGCAAGTGCCTTCAATTCCGATTGAATTGACTCTTGCTATTTTGGCCAATCAGATCTTTGTCAACATTCTTCGACAGATCTGGGTTCAAGATTCTCACTATCTTGCATAATGTTAAGTGTAACATTATATGCAAAAATATTATCCACCACTATTTCAGATCAATTTAAATTAATCCTATCACCAATAGAACTTATTAAAAGTTTCTCACTCACTTGAGTCTCGGGTTCATTGATTTCTTCAGGAATCTCAAAACTAATCAGATCTTGGGTCTCTTCAGGATATCCCTTCATAATATTATTTTGATCATTTATCGATTTTCTTTTTCTACGATTTCGATCCTTAGAACCCAAAGGCCTACCACGCTTCAGGCGTGCTTTAGGTTCACTAGCTCTCATACTAGTAGATGGTCCTGCTGGGACATCAATTCGGATAGGCACATTCTCTGCAGGGATATGTTTGGGCTTCATTTGATGTATTTGAGTTGTTTTTGGCTAGTTTCGAGCCGTTCGGGGGTCAGCACGCACGAGATTACTTTTTTGGAGCATCGTTTTGCTTGCTCGGTATTGGATTTGGCTTGTTCGTGGTAAGTAACACTTCTAAACTTGGTGCTGAGGGTATGAACCCCGAATATACGTGTTATATGTTTGGTGTTGTTGTGACGCACATGCTAGATTTAGTTATCCTTTTCAAATCAGTAAATGCGTTTGGCATTTGATTTGCTATATTCTATAAATGGATGATCTTTTGGACCTTCTGATTACATATAGGGGTACGTGGATCAAAGTGAGATAATAATGAAACTTTCCACACAATTTCTCTTTTGATTTTCTTTTTCTCTCCCCCTAATTTAGAAAATTTGTTTCATCGAATCGACAATCTGCAAATCGAGCAGTAAATAAATCTCCCGTCAATGGTTCAAGATAGCAAATAATAGAGGGTGATTCAAACCCAATATATATTCCTAACCTTCTTTGGGGGCACATCTTACTACACTGTGGTGGTGCTACTGGCACATATACAGCACATCCAAAAATTCGTATATGGGCAATATTTGGTTCATGACCAAAACTAATTATGAAGGAGAATATTTATTATAATATGTTGGTCTGAGACGGATAAGTGATGCTGCATGCAAGATAGCATGGCCCCAAACAATAGTAGGCAATTTTGTTTTTATAAGTAGTGGTCTTGCTATCAATTGCAGTCGTTTAATAAATGACTCTGCAAGGCCATTTTGAGTATGAACATAAGTTACAGGATGTTCAACTTTTATTCCAACTGATAGACAGTAATTATCAAAAGCTTGAGATGAGAATTCTCCAGCATTATCAAGGCGAATAGACTTTATAGGATAATCTGGGAATTGTGCCCTTAATCGAATTATTTGGGCTAATAACTTTGCAAACGCCAGGTTGCGAGATGATAGTAGGCACACATGAGACCATCTTGAAGATGCATCTATTAGGATCATAAAATATCTAAACAGTCCACTTGGTGGGTAAATAGGTCCACATATATCCCCATGTATACGTTCTAAAAAGGCAGGAGACTCAATGCCAACCTTCATTGGTGATGGTCTAGTTATCATTTTGCCTTGATAACAAGCATCACAAGAAAATTCATCATTTGTAAGAATCTTCAGGTTCTTTAATGGATGCCCACTCGAATTTTCAGTAATTCGTCTCATCATTATTGATCCAGGATGACCCAAACGGCCATGCCAAAGCACAAAAGTATTTGAATCAGTAAACTTCTGGTTTACGATAGAGTGTGCTTCAACTGTACTAATTTTTGAATAGTATAAGTCAGAAGATAAAGTTGGTAACTTTTCTACAATGCATTTCTAGCCAGAAATATTCTTTGTAATACAAAGATATTCCATGTTCATTTCATCTATTGTCTCAACATGATATCCATTTCGGCGGATATCTATAAAACTCAACAAATTTCTTCGGGACTTGGAGGAGAACAATGCGTTGTCGATAATAAGTTTTGTTCTCTTAGACAGAAATACAGTAGCTCTTCTGGAGCCTTCAATCAAACTTATATTACCAGAAATTGTAGAAATATTTGCTTTTTCCTTATGCAAATAAGAAAAGTATTTCTGATCTTTGAATATGGCATGAGTTGTTCCACTATCAATTACACAAATATCTTCATGATTGGTCTTTGATCCAAACATAATTTGAGGATTATCCATATTCTTCAAAATGATATAAACAAAATAAATATGATAGTAAACATTATTATCAAAGCATAACTTTTATTTATGTACAACAATTACATAACCATACTATCTACTACAAACAACAAAAATTAAAATATTTACATTTCTACAGATTCACTACCAATCATATGACTTGTTTCTCCTTCTGGGAGTGCAAAGTAATCAGCTACATCCAAATGCATGAAGTCTAAATTATCTTCAAAAATAAAATTTGCTTCAGCATTTTTCTGTCTTCTTCAGGGAGGCTTGATACAGCTCAACCAGGTGCTTTAGCATATGACATGTACGTGACCAGTGCCCTTTTCCTCCATATCTATAGCATGTATTTTTTGGCTTTGCTACTTGCACTGCTTCATGCTTTTGTTCCTTCCTTTTCCACTGCTGGTGGTGAGGAGGGTTCTTTGGTACATTGTTATTACCACGATTAGAGTTTTCTCCCCGATCACGGTCATGACCACGACTGGGGCCACGTCATCTTCCACGCTTAGCTTGGTGGAAGTTCGTCTCATTCACTTCAGGGAATGGACAAGAACCAGTAGGTCGGCTTTCATGGTTTTTCATTAATAGCCCATTATGTTGATCGGCTACAAGAAGATGTGAGATAAGTTCAGAATACTTTTTGAATTTCATCTCTCGATATTGCTGCTGCAGGAGCATATTCGAGGCATGAAAAGTGGTGAAAGTTTTCTCTAACATATCATGATCAGTAATATTGTCACCACATAGTTTCAATTGGGAAATAATTCTAAACATAGCAGAATTATACTCACTGATAGATTTAAAATCTTGTAGCCTTAGATGAGTCCAATCATAACGTGCCTATGGAAGAACGACCATCTTCAGGTGGTCATATCTATCTTTCAAATTATTCCACAGTATGACTAGATCTTTAACAATAAGATATTCCATTTTCAGGCCCTCATCAAGGTGATGGCGTAGGAATACCATTGCTTTGGCACGGTCTTGGTTTGATGCCTGATTTTTATCTTTGATGGTGTCTGCCAGACCCATCGCATCAAGATGAATTTCGGCATCAAGCACCCAAGACATGTAACTTTTGCCCGATATATCCAGGGCTACAAACTCAAGTTTAGGAAGATTTGACATTATTTAGAAAAAGAAAGTTCGTACCTCTGATACTTTCAAAGTATTTTCTCGAGATGGCAGAATCTCGTGCTGATAACGTGTTATAAAATAAAGACAGTAAATTAAAGACAAGTATAAAGAGAAACTGACATATTATTCTGACTTCAAACTTTTGTACATAATGAACTGAAAACTCCTCTATTTAAAGAAGAAAGGAAGCAACTGCGAGACTTTTCAGGAAGCAGCTGCAAGGCTTTTCTTTAGTTGCTTGTAAGTTGTCTGCATGAGCTGCTTGCAACCTGCCTGTTTAATAAGAAATTGCTGCAAATTATTTCATTGAGCTGCTTTCAACCTGCCTGCATCAACTGCTTGGAGATAAATTTCAACAGAGTACTAAATAGATAATCTTTTTCAGGAAGATTATCTATAGATGAGTAATAAATGGACATCCACAATATAATTATTTTCATAATAATTTTTAATTTTTAAAGTATTATATTTATTTGATAAAGTAAATACAAGAAAAGAAGTACAAGTACAAATTGAATCCAAGCCTTTGAAACTCCATCTGCACACGTGGCATGCATCTAAGAAGCCATTGAGCATTACTGGACAACACACTACTGGAGGGGATACCATTCCTAAGGTAAACGATTAGTAGGTAGTTGAGTGATTTTTTTTCGTTTGTGGGAGTACGTAGTTCTAGTTTAGCGTACCTTATCTGTGCCCTCTTCTCCTTATTACTCTCTTCGGTTCATAATACGTGACTTTTTTGTCTTTGGCACACCCTTAATAAAATACGAACTCCTAGAAAACAAATAAGTATTTTGACTAAATTATCCGTAATTAAATTTTACATATTGTTAACTTGACATATTGAGATATATAAATAGGGGCAAATTTAAAAAACGATAGTTAATTCATTCTTGATCATGTAAAATTGATACTTATTTTGGACCAAAATAAAAAGGCCAAAAAGTCATATATTATGGACCGAAGAAAATGGTACTTTTATCGTTATCCTCTTCTTCAATTCTATTGTTACTGTTATTTCCTTTATTTTGGTTATCCTATTATTTTTGCTACCAATACTTTTTTTCCAGTATTTTTATCATAACGGCTTTATTATTTCTCAAACCTATTTTTATAATTTTTTTTGGCCGAGGGTCTATTAGAAATAATTTCTTCCCAGATCCTATTTATGAAATTACAGTGGTTATATTGTTGACTAATAAGCCAAGGTGATCGACACACAAAAAATAGCTTTATTGAAAATAATTTTTTTTTATATCTCACTTATAAAATTATACTGAGTATATTGACGTTGCTCGTAGACAGGCAAAGGTGATCGCACACAAAAAAGTATGTATTGACAAAGTACGTGTAACTTTCTTTTTGTCTAATTTCTAATGTATTTGATAAGTTCATATAAATACACATTTATAGTGTCTCTGTTCGATAAAGACACATGAAAAGCAAATAAAAAACCAATGTAACACATCTCTTCCTCTCCATCTCTGCTCTGCTCGCTCCTTTTCTCCCTTTGAAAAAAAAATCATGCATTTTCTTCTTTTTCTTCTTCTCCTTTTCCTCATTCTCCATTTCCACTCCTCCGCCGCCGCAAAACCACATTTCCTCCCTGAATACCGCGCATTACTCTCCCTGAAAACCGCCATTACCGACGACCCACAATCCGCTCTCATTTCATGGAACATCTCCACCAGTCACTGTACATGGAAAGGTGTCACGTGCGACAAATACCGTCACGTGACTTCACTAAACATCTCAAATCTCAACCTCACCGGTACTCTCCCGCCCGAAATCGGCCAACTCCGTTACCTCGTCAATCTTTCCGTCGCCGTCAACCAGTTTTCTGGCCCCATTCCCGTTGAACTCTCCCTTATCTCAAACCTCCGTTACCTTAACCTCAGCAACAACATTTTTAACTTGAGTTTCCCTCAACAGCTTACCCAACTAATAAACCTTGAAGTTCTCGATATTTACAATAATAACCTGACCGGTGAACTTGCCGTTGGGGTCCATAATTTGACAAATCTTTATCATCTTCACCTCGGCGGCAACTTTTTCACCGGCCGTATTCCACCGGAGTTCGGCAAATTTCCTTTCCTCAAATACCTTGCAGTTTCGGGCAATGAACTCGCCGGAGATATCCCGCCGGAGATCGGAAATATCACTACTCTTAAGGAACTTTACGTCGGATACTACAACACATTCTCTGGAGGAATTCCGCCGGAGATAGGGAACTTGTCCGAGCTCGTACGTTTCGATGCTGCTAACTGTGGACTTTCCGGCAATATTCCGTCGGAGATAGGGAAGCTTAAGAAATTGGATACTTTGTTCTTACAAGTGAATTCTCTTTCTGGGTCTTTAATACCCGAAATTGGGTATCTAAAAAGCTTAAAATCTTTAGATTTATCCAACAATTTGCTCTCCGGTGAAATACCGTTAACTTTATCGGAGCTGAAGAATCTCACTCTGTTAAATCTTTTTCGTAACAAGCTTTATGGGTCAATACCAGAGTTCATTCAAGAGTTGCCGAAGTTGGAAGTTTTGCAGCTCTGGGAAAATAATTTCACTGGAAGTATTCCAATGGGTTTGGGCCAAAACAGTAAGTTAAAAACGCTTGATATTAGTACCAATAAGTTAACTGGAAATTTGCCCCCAAACATGTGTAGAGGCAACAATTTGGAGACTTTAATTACTCTTGGTAACTTCTTGTTTGGCCCAATTCCTGAATCTTTGGGTCAATGTGAATCACTTAGTAGGATTAGAATGGGTGAAAATTACCTAAATGGTTCGATTCCGAAAGGTTTGTTAAGTTTGCCGAAGTTGACACAAGTTGAACTTCAAGATAATCTTCTTACTGGTACATTTCCAGTGACTGGTTCTGTGTCAGCTAGTCTTGGGCAGATTAGTCTTTCGAATAATCGACTCACTGGGCGTTTGCCGTCCAGTATTGGGAGTTTTAGTGGTGTTCAGAAGTTGCTTCTTGATGGGAACAAGTTTTCGGGCCGAATTCCAGCTGAAATAGGGAAATTACAGCAGTTGTCTAAAATGGATTTCAGTGGTAATGGGTTTTCGGGCCCGATTCCACCCGAGATAAGTAATTGCAAGGCTTTAACTTTTATTGATCTTAGTAGGAATAAGCTATCAGGTGAGATTCCTACTGAGATCACTGGTATGAGGATACTGAATTACTTGAACGTGTCGCGAAACCATTTAGTTGGAAGTATTCCTGCATCTATTTCTGCAATGCAGAGTTTAACTTCTGTTGATTTTTCATATAACAACTTATCTGGATTAGTTCCTGGTACTGGTCAATTCAGTTATTTTAATTATACCTCATTTTTGGGTAATCAAGATCTTTGCGGACCCTATTTGGGTCCTTGCAAAGAAGGTGTAGTTGATGGGGTTAGTGAACCGCACGAGAGAGGCACATTTTCGCCTTCTATGAAGCTTTTGCTTGTTATTGGGTTACTTGCTTGCTCGATTGTGTTTGCTGTTGCTGCGATTATAAAGGCTCGATCTTTAAGGAAGGCGAGCGAGGCTCGTGCTTGGAAGCTTACCGCGTTCCAACGCCTGGATTTTGCTTGTGATGATGTTTTGGGATGTTTTAAAGAGGATAACATTATTGGGAAAGGAGGTGCTGGTATAGTGTACAAGGGTGTAATGCCAAATGGTGAACAGGTTGCTGTTAAAAGGTTGCCGGCTATGAGCCGTGGTTCTTCACATGATCATGGGTTTAATGCTGAGATACAGACACTTGGGAGGATTAGGCATAGACATATTGTTAGATTATTGGGATTTTGCTCAAATCATGAAACGAATCTTTTGGTTTATGAGTACATGCCTAATGGGAGTCTTGGTGAAATGCTTCATGGAAAGAAGGGAGGTCATTTGCATTGGGATACTAGGTATAAGATAGCGTTGGAGGCTGCGAAAGGCCTTTGTTATCTCCATCACGATTGCTCGCCTTTGATCCTCCATCGTGACGTAAAGTCAAACAACATTCTTCTGGATTCCAACTTCGAAGCACATGTTGCTGATTTTGGACTTGCCAAGTTCTTGCAAGATTCAGGAACATCAGAATGCATGTCTGCAATTGCTGGTTCTTATGGCTATATAGCGCCAGGTATGCTATCGAAATCTTCACATCTTCTTAATGTTGATTCTGAAGTGTGTTCCATTCAAAACTAGTTTAAAATGACTGTAAGTTGTCAACTAAGATTGCAATTTTTCAGTCTCTTCAAGTGTTTATACAGCATAAGTGTGCTGCTATGTGGTAGTCGTTGGTCCTTGTTTAGCCGGCAATGATCAATCTCCTTGTTATAACACGAATGACATGACTCGTATAGCAGTCCTTGATCCGTAGTTAACTAGAACAATCTAGTAAAAGATGAATGCCTATGTTCATAGATAGGCCTTGCAACTTTGAAAATCACCTACCTACTTGGCTGTTGGTGATTCGATTTTTTGAGTACTTATGCTACTGAAAAGCATTTCAAATCTAACTTACTCTCTGAAGCAAAGAACACTAATAAATAACCAGTACTTGCATTCAAATCTGACTTCTTGCTGTTTTGGGCTTAAATTGTTTAATCTTGACTAATAAATTTGCTTATTTTCAACTGCAACATAGTTTTTTCTAATTATATGCCTAAATCCTTTTTCATTTCTTTATTGCAGAATATGCCTATACACTCAAGGTTGATGAGAAGAGTGATGTATATAGCTTTGGTGTGGTTCTGTTAGAATTGGTGAGTGGGAGAAAGCCAGTTGGAGAATTTGGTGATGGCGTTGACATAGTCCAATGGGTAAGAAAAATGACGGAAGGGAAAAAGGAAGGAGTTCTCAAAATCCTTGATCCAAGACTCTCAACAGTTCCCCTTCATGAGGTGATTCATGTGTTCTATGTCGCAATGCTATGTGTCGAAGAGCAGGCTGTTGAACGCCCCAAAATGCGCGAGGTTGTGCAAATACTAACTGAGCTTCCCACTCCATCTAATACAAAATCAGGAGATTCAACAATCACCGAGTCGCTCCCATCATCTGCCCCTGCATCGGAGTCACCAACTTCAGCTCCCGGAAACACAAAAGATAACCATCAGCCACCACCTCAATCTCCTCAACCTGACCTTCTCAGCATATGATCTAAAATGTTTCTTCTATTGGAGGGTGTTTGTTATTTTAGTTTGATTCTCTTTATTTAGTTTTAAAATGAGGTTGGGCTAGTTTTTTGTTCTTTCTTTTTTGATAAATTCAGTTTCATTGGGGGTTGGTTTATGATTTAGGCCAGCTTTTGTTAGGAAGTGTTTCATTGTACAGTAAGACTGGCAAGGTATCTGAGTAACTAGTAATGAACTTTATCCTTCACAATTTCCCTTTGGCGTTTTTGCTTTTTGATATTGAAGGAATTCCCAATAGGCTTCTGGTCCGACTCCAGTTGCTGCACATGTTTGAAACTTTTGAGTGTATAGACCTGCTCTTCTATCTTTCTCCCAATTTAAATACCAGATTTTGTCTGCCAGCTTAATTACTCACATTTCCCATTCTTGCTTGTTTTCTCTTGTTTCATTCTCCTTTTTTTAGTTTTCTTATGACTTTGGTTCTATCTTTTGTTCTTTCTTCTTGGGAAATTCAGTTTTGTTGGGGCAGGTTAATGATGATATAAGCTACTCCCTGATGTCCATAACAAGTTATTTTAATCCAAAATAAATGTCTTTTTTACCTAATTAAGAAGAGATTAACTGTATTTTTCTGGATTTGCTATTATTTAAATTTCTGGATTTCTTTTTCCTGTTATACCACAATATTAATTACTCATTTCAAATCATTTTTTCAAATTCATTAAAAATATGAATCAATTAATATGGGTATCATAGTAAATAATACATGCGAACGGAAGGAGTATAAATTTTAATTAATGGCAATTTAGTAAAAATATCTTTGTTTCTTCTTCTAGGAATTATAGTATTTTCTTAAGGGGTGTGCTAAAGACTAAAATGTCACTTATTATGGACCGGAAAGAGTAACATTACTATTCCTTACATCTCATACTAACAGTCGTGGTTATTAAAAATAGTTATCTCAAATTATTTGTTACTTTAGAAGTTAACAAAATTAATTATATATATATTTTTTATACTTAGCAATAATTATTCTTGAAGACTACAAATATTTAATTTTGTTTAAATACCAATAAAGAAAGATTAAATATTAAAACATGAATAAAAATAAAGTAATCAAAATTTTATCTTAATTAATTTTATTTGAGGAACGTGTAGAAGAGAATCATGACAGACAATAGAAGACTGAGAGACTAGGAAGCTTTTTTTACTGCACAGTAAGTTTGGCAAGGCTTCTGTCTAGCAAGATATTCTTCACATATTAATTCTTGGTTGCTTAAACTTTTATTGCAACTGCTACTAACTTATGTAATCAGCACAATAAACGATAGCCTGAAAATTGGGGTTTTCTTTGGGAATGGTTGTGGCTGCCAGTTAATTGGCTCAGTTTCTTAGTTAGTATAGATTAATGTGTAGTGTAAATGAATTGTTTGTCCCCAGAAGAGTAAGATTTGACCACAGATTGCTCAACTCATGCAGTGTTTTTCAATTTCCGAGACTAGTGGGTATACTTTATATATGACAAAGTCCTTGGCTTCTCCACTTTCAATGACTCTTTTTTTCACTTCAGAAACAAAATAAATTAGATGGCACAATTTTAACTCATATAGATTCGGTTTAAACTTGAAAAAATAATTCTTAAAAATGAGATACAAAATTAAAATTGTGTTAGGATATGCATTTTACTTTTGAAAAGAATTTAAATTTTGTGAATATAAAAATTTAAAAACTATTCTAGAGCTGTTTTTGAAATTTAAGGATTATATTTTTAAAAGCTGCCAAAAATAGTTAAAATCTATAAAAAAACAGATATGTCAAAATAAAATTTGAATAAAGCTCCAAATTTTATGGTGGGAGCTTAATGGATTATCTTTTAAAGTGCTAAGTGGTGACCTTATTGTATTGTTAAAATTATAAAATTAAATTTAATATTTATTGTAAGTTTTATGAGTTTTCACATAAAAATTTATACTTCAAGTCAAAAATTGAGTTCGAATAAATCCAATGTTTCAGCACGAGATTGTTGCATGTTTCTAATAATAATTGTGTTAAAACGCTTATTGTTCCACTGAATATTTCCTAAACCGTCTCTAAATAATTATAGTCAAATAATTCTTCAATCAAGATTTAGATAAATGAGAATAAATTGCTCTCTAAACGAATTGCTTTTAGAATTAAAGCATTCAGCTATAGGTGAGAGTCCATATGAATGCTAGAGTTACCTCTAAAGTACGTAAACCCAAGAGAGGACAAGTAAGACTTGCTCGGAAAAACCACATTCATTCACGAGGTGGAGAAAAAATATGAAAACATTATAAATTCTACTATATTGGGAAGGATTTAAAGAAAAAAAAAAAGTAAAGCCAACAGCCTAACACTAGGTTCCAGTCTCCTCATTAAAGGAAACTTCTATTAATAAATGTACTTCAGATCTGCCTGTGGCGCGGCCATTTTTATGGACCATGAGGGCAAAGATAAGTACAGTGAAAAGATACCAAAATTCAAATCAAAATAATTGTCGGGGCTTTTTCAGGAGAGGTCTGCTTTAAGATGCTTACAATCTGTCATACACGTGCCTCATATGCTGCAAAGGGCCTTTTTTCTTGTTTGCAAAGCCATATTGTACTTTTTGGTTGATAAGCTTTGAATTTGAATCCTAAAATGACGTCATTTGCCCTTTTATCAATTAAAATCATTTGGTTGGGAAATAAGTTATTCTACGATTAATTATTCTGGAATTAATTATTTTATTCTCTTATAGGAATAAAAAGCTACTACAATCCCGAAATAAGTTATACCATAATTTTATCCAAATCAAACGTGGATATATGGGGTAAAATTAGTTTATAACGGATGGTCGAATGGTAACATGACACGTGGAACCGAAGATAGGCAAATGGCAAGTCAGGGAACAACCAATACCGAATACAACAAATGTAATTGATATCGGATAAATCCCGAATGGAGCATAGTCGACGGGAGAAGGTCAAGGGTTTGTCATCGGATAACATTCAATGATGAAATATTTACTAACATTAAATGGGCGACCATTGCAGAGAATATTTACATTCACGGGCTGCCGTTACACGTTCATCAATGACTCTTTTATTTTCATTTAAGAGGAGCTTGATCCTAGGATGTTGTTTCCCTAGGTAAAGCTTTAAATAGTAGACTGAGTAGCCATTGTAGATACATGAAACATTCTATACATAAAAGACTATATTTTACTATTTTGCTATGAAATTAACAACTTTCTCTCACTTTGTCGTTATTTCTATTTGTGCTCTCGGAAACGCTGGGTTCAGAGCTAGGCTTGTCATCTTATTCAATTAAATTATCAATTTTAATCTTATCTCTTTATCATTTTTGGATCAAATCAATTTGCTTGTCTATAAACCACGTAATAAATTTAATTATACCGTTTTGCGAGTAAACAGTTTGGTGCCCACCGTGGGGCTTAGACAATTGCATAATTGCTTTGATCCATACGTTTATTACTAACTTGTTTTGATTCTTTCCTTAGTGAAAAAAGATATGGAAGCTAATGATATCAACACCACACACAATGTTGAGGGGCGCGAAGAATTGTCCCAACACGATAACTCAATCAGTGAGACTCGCAACGAAGAGGATGAGATAACCCCAGTTCGAGATGGCCAGTATCTCCGGCATGTGCGGGAACGGACACCCAATGATGCGGAGGAAGAACATGTCGTGGAAACAGTTAGAATCCTAAGAGAACATCAAAAATCAATCATGAAACACCTCTCAAGACAGGATGAGGTGATGACAGAGTTAAAACAAGCATCGTCAGGCACCTCAAATAACGCGAATGGAAGGAGCCCGATTCCTCCCAGTGTTCCTACAAACCAAATGGCTAGAGGGTCGATAACAACACCTCAAGGGGAAGTCGGTTTCGACGAAGCCGGAGGGATCGGTAGCGGATCTGGGAATAATATCGGGAATGATCCCTTCAAAACAGAGCTCATGAGGTTTATGAGAAAAATAAATGAACGAATGGATCAAAATGCGAAGGAGTTTCATGCTCGGAAAGATCAGATTCCGGGCGCACCACCAGTACTAAAAGGCACAAATTTGAAAAACTACACACAATTGTCATTTAACCCGAGCGCAGAATCAGAGTTAATTCTAATGAGGTTCAAGATGCTGGACATACCAAAATATGATGAGATTTCGAATCCATAAGAGAACATCAAAACCTACACCACTGTTGTGAAAGGGAACGATTTGGCTCAACATGAGATCGAGTCAGTCTTGTTAAAGAAGTTTGGTGAAACCCTCACAAAGGGGACCCTAACATGGTATTCTCTCTTACCCGAGCATTCAATTGACTCTTTTCAGATACTTGCAGACTCGTTCATTAAGGCTCATGATGTGGCAAGGAAGGTTCAAGCAAGAAATATAGATATATTCAGGATTGCATAGGGCGAGCCTGAACTGCTACGTGAATTCATGATCCGGTTTCAGAAAGAGAGGATGTTGTTATCGGCGGTACTAGATGAGTGGGCAGCTGAGGCATTCACAAAGGTCTAAATCCGCGGAGTTCCGATGCCTCCCAAAAGCTGAAGGAAAACCTGATTGAGTATCAAGAAACCACATGGGCGAATGTCCATAACCGATATGAGTTAAAAATAAGGATAAAAGACGATCAACTCGGGTTCGCGATATCAACCAAGGGACGGGATCAAGACAAAAACCAGGACAAGTTTAAAAGCAACTTTGATGCGGATCGGCGGTCCTCTAGAGGTCATTTTCTGCCGTATGAAAGAACCAAATGTCATAGTAGCAAAGGGTTTCGGTCATCGGATAAGTTTGCTCCGGATAGAAGAGTCGATCGGGGCCGGAACAGTAGATCGTTACAGGAGAAGGAGGTGCTAGGGCCCCGAGACTCTACGTATCCTAGGTAATCAGATTACAACTTTAACATCAGCTTAGTAGAGTTGGTATCGACAATGAGTAATAACAAAGAAGCACGGTTCCCGAAGCCAATCCGATCAGATCCTAGTAAGAGGGATCCCAGTTTATGGTGCGAATACCATGGGACTCATGGCCATAGAACTGGGGACTTCCGACATCTTCATAAGGAGGTGGCGACATTGTTTAAGAATGGAAATCTCAAGGAGTTTTTAAGTGACCGAGCCAAGAACAAATATGGCCGAAGCTGTGACAATACAGAGCCTTCGAAGGTAGCAGAAGGCTCCCCTCGGCTAACTATCAACATGATTTTCGGAGGAAATAAAGTCAATGGTGTAACCTTTTCAGCAGCAAAGAAAATGAAGATATCAGTGACTCATAACAAGAGTTTTCGGGAAGTCGCAGAAGATGACATCACTTTCACAGAGGAAGACGCTGGCGAACTCCTTATGCCATACAACGACGCTTTGGTAATCTCTCTCAATGTTTTAGATTTTAAAATTAAGCGTGTTTTGGTTGATCCAGAAATTTCAGCCAACATCATTCAATGGAGAGTTCTGGAAAGAGTGAAACTGACCGGGAGCACTATTCCAGCGACAAAACTCTTAGATGGATTCAACTTGACAAGTTTGACAACCTAAGGAGAGATTTTGTTGCCCACACATGCCGAAAGAGTAACGAAGACCACTCTATTCGAAGTGGTGGACAACAATATATGTTATTATGTAATCCTCGGTAGGCCGTGGATACACGAGATGAAGGTTGTTCCCTCAATATATCACCAGTTGTTAAAATTTCTAACGCCGGAGGGAATCAAGAAAATAAGAGTGGACGAACTAGCAGCGAAGGAGATGAATGCAGAGACCGTTTTCGGCAGCAAGGAAAAAGAGTTCAATAAGTAGCAATTACAGGAACCAATGCCTTCTCCCTTTTCGAATGCATAAGGTAAGGGTGAAGAGTCATCGGAATCCTATCAGGTTCTAAGAAATTTTCAGGTACCAAAGGAGAGAGATGCCACTAAGTCAACCGCAGAGGAACTCGAGTAAGTGGCTTTGTTCGAGGAGTTTCTGAAAAGGAAGTTCCATTTGGGAATGTGTTTAAATCCCAAGCTCAGGTCAGGATTTATTTATTTTCTCAAAGATAACGTAGACTGCTTTGCTTGGTCGCATTCGGATATGACATGTATCCAATTGGAGGTGGCGGTCCACAAGCTGAGTCTGGATTGAAACTTCCCACCGTTAAGGTAAAAGGAATACCCAATAGCCGAGGTCAAGAACATTTTTGTTAAAGAGGAGGTAACCAGACTACTTAATATTGGTTCAATCCGGGAGGTAAAGTATCCGGAATGGTTAGCTAACACAGTCGTAGTACCCAAAAAGAATAACAAATTTAGGATGTGTGTAGATAATAAAGATTTAAATAAGGCATGCCCTAAAGAATCGTTTCCATTGCCAAACATTTAACAAATGATTGATGTTAAGGTTGGACACTTGCTAATGAGTTTCCTTGATACTTACTCTGGATATAATCATATTAAGATTGTAAGGCCCCGTAAAGTTTCGCAAAGAAATTTAAGGTTTCATGGTGCCGATGCTCGCCGCGGCTCGGACCTTTTGGGCTGAACAATGTACTGGGAGTAAAGGAAAATGTTTTGGAAGAAAAAGACATTTCTGCGTTTCAGAATCACTCTGCGGGCCGCAGAATGGCCGCAGAGTGAAGCAGTAGTTGGGCAAGTTTGGAGGAAAGTATGTTGTGCATTATGCCATCGCAGAATAGGTTTGCGGTGCATTATGCAACTGCAGAACAGGTATGCGGGCTCCAGAACTACCGCAAACCCAACCCATATTTTCCAGTTTAGGGACACCAATTGTGCGGCCGATTTGCGGACTGCATATCCATTATGCGGTCACTATGCGACCGCAGATTGTGTTTCAGAGCTCAATTTTTCTGAATTTTATAACCCGACCCCATTTTGATAAATAGTATTTGAGGCTCATTTTGAAGGCAAAAATATGATATTTTTAGAGAGAAGTGAGAGGGTTCTAGAGAGAGGAAGAAGCTCAAGTGATTTGTTCATCAAGATCTTGTCCAAGCTTCGAAACCCAACAAGGAAATCTCACAATATCTTCACTCAAGAGGTAAGGTTCTAACCCTACTCTTCAATTTAGCGTTTGGGGTAAAAGATGGGTGATTAGGAGTATGATTCTTGGTTGTGAGAGTATTATGTATACATGCATGTACCAATAAGATTTGTGAGAATACTGTTGAGCTCAAATGGGTAAATATTGGGTTGTGGAATGAAGAAAATCTTGTAGAAGAACCTTGTAGTCAAATTTGCACACCTAGTGTTTGATGAAATGCTCAAATGAGCTGAAACCATGAATATCTTCCTAATTTGTGTTCAATTTTGTTATGTCTCAAAATAGATTGGGATTGCTAGGATTTCCGGAATATTGTAGTAATTTAAGGAAAGCTCAAAGTGAGGTACGTTAGCTAAACTCCTCTCTTAGAACTGAATCCCACGATATTCATGTAATTTCTGAGTTGTTCATTATAAAGTAATCTATTTTGAATAAGCTTGTGTTGAAAGATATATGTTCAATATGTACCCCAAATATTTTTATTATGTTATGTTATCATTTGAGAATGTGTTCAAAGTATGGGTTATGCACTAAAAATATTTCGACTTCAAGTCAAGTCCAAACGAAGGCTATTATGCCAAATTTTGTGCAACATCTCTATGTGCCTAAGACTCTTAATTGCTCATATATGTACAACAAACTTTGATTTGAAATGCCTTGTTGTTGATAATTATGATGATGTTTGAAAGTGAAAAAGGTGAGCATGAAATACTAAATACGGCCGACGTGCCAAGAATAATTTTATAATTGTGGCCACTAGTGCCAATGAAATGAAAAGATGTGAAAGAAGTATGAAATGAGATGATTGGTATAAAAAGGATGATGTCTTGAATGAGATGGCCTTGCCGATCGGGTCGTGATCGGACTCCGTGCTAAAAGTACGGTGGTATTGAAATTGTGAACATTGGTATTGTGAATGGTGTCATGTTGGTACTAAAGATAGCCCAATTTAAGATAGGAAAATTTATTTGAACATTGTCTTGATCCTAATTTGAGGTTTGATATTGTTTGTGGCTTCCACTGATATTATGACTGTTCTTTATTGTATTATTTATCATTCTATTGAGAGGGTGTTTTGTCATTCATACTAGTACTATTCCATATGTACTAACGTCCCTTTTGCCGGGGGCGCTGCATCTTCAATGGATACAGGTGGTTCATTAGCGGGAAATTTGGTCATCGTTAGCAGTTACTCCCTATTCAACAGGTTTTGGTTAGCCCTACTCTATTTCAGGCATGATATCATTTGATGTTGTACTAGGGTTTTGAGATATAGCCGGGGCCTTGTTGCTGGCATTTCCATATTACTTTTCAGTTGTACTTAGAGGCTCCGTAGACAGGTTGTGGGTGGTGTTTAATGTGGGAAATTGAACTAGAAATTGTGGTATTTGGCAAACATGTTTTTCATTATATCTTTAGTGTTGTAATATTTTGGAAATTATGAATGAAACTGCTAATGAAAATGAAATGGGAGTTGTTAATAAAATCGTTTCAGTGTTTGATTAATGGAGTGCATCTCCTCTTTATTTATGGATGAGTTTGGGAAGAAGGAGGAGGGAATGACCGCTCCATTGAATCTGTGGGAGATTACACAAGAGTTCGCTGGGAGAATGCATCGAGCCGTGGAGGGATTGGAAGAACTTGTTACTAAGGTATGTGTCCTTGTTCCTACCAATGCCACCGCACCACCGGATCTTGTGGTGAGAGAATCTAAGAAACAAAAGAGGGTTGTTGGTGCTAATGAACCAGAATGTTTGACTTGCAAGAAACGTCACTTGGGAACATGTTGGATGACTCTTAAAATATGTTACGGCTATGGAAAGAGGGGGCACAAGAAGAACAAATGCCCTATGTTGGTGTCACGACCCGAAATTCCCACCGTCGGAGCCATGATGGCGCCTAACATTTCACTTTCTAGGCAAGCCAATGTTAGAGAATCATTAAACCAATCCTTATTGCATTCAGTAAATAACAACAAATTAGCTAAGATGAAATATAGTGAGTGCGGAATAATATAAAAAAAACCGCATTAATTACTACCACTCGGATCTGGAGTCACAATTCACAAACTTCTAAGATTTCACTACAAGTAAATGTCTGAAGGAAATACAACTGTTTTCGATATAAATGAAACAGTAAAGGAAATGCATAGAAGGGGACGCCAGGGCCTGCGGACGCCAACAGGACTACCTTGGGTCTCCAAACAGATCAAGCCAGCAACTAGACACAGGGTCAACTCGGTCCGGTACCAAATTTTGCACAGAAAGTGCAGAGTGCAGTATCAGTACAACCGACCCCATGTACTGGTAAGTATCGAGTCTAACCTCAGCGAAGTAGTGACGAGGCTAGGACAAGACACCTACAAGTAAACCTGTACAATATATCAATGTATACAACCATAACAACAATTAAAGAAGCAAGGCAAGAAATATTGGGAAGGGGACATGCTGAGGGCATTACATGGCAAGGAATCACAACAGGAATGAGAACATGATCAATCGATATATCTTTAACAGAAAGAAACAAGTAAACACAGTAAAGGAAAGTGCATGGCATCACCCTTCGTGCTTTTACTCTCAACCTCACCATAAGAAACAATAGAAATGACACGGCATCACCCTTCGTGCATTAACTCTCTCTCATAACATGGCACAACATCACCCTTCGTGCTTTTACTCTCAACCTCACTATAAGAAACAATAAAAACGCCACGGCATCACCCTTCGTGCATTATCACTCACTCACAAAACGTTGCACGGCATCACCCTTCATGCTTTAACACCCTCCCTCACCAAGACAATGAACAATAACAACAGAGAGATAGAAATATCAAGAACAAGTCTTACTTCAACATTCAATTCCACGTTACTAACCTCAACTTTGAGTCAATACTCAATCAATACCAATTTCCGTAAAACATAATAAGAGTGGTTCAACATAACGAATAGCTAGTCTAATCATGAACAATATGATCAAGGAATACCACATTTACAATAATAAGACTCACTCACATGTTATGACTCGACAACAACGCAAAGGTACTCGTCACCTCACCTATATGTTGTACTCAACATACAAACACGTAGAAAATAAGCGAATAATGCCTAATCCCTCAAGCCAAGGTTAACCACGACACTTACCTCGCTCCGACAACTTTTCCTCTAAAATCCACCTCCAAACCACTCGTATCTATTCAAAAATGACTCAATAATATCAAATATTGCTAAAGGAATCAATTACATTGCATAAATTTAGATTTCCCAAAATTTCCCTCAAAAAGTCAAAAACCGACCAGGGTTCGCTTGGTCAAAATCTAAGGTTCGGACCAAAATCCATTTACCCATTCACCCCGAGCCCGGATATATAATCGGTTTTGTAATCCGACCTCAATTTGAGGTCTAAATCCCCAAATTTTGAAATCCCTAGTTTCTACCCAAAAATCCCCAACTCCACCATGAAAACCTTAGATTTTAGGTTGAAAATTCATAAAATGTAATGGGAAATTGAAAGAATATGGTTTAGAATAACTTATCAACACTTTGGGGAAGAAAATGTCTTTTGAAAATCAGCTCTAGGCCGTCTAGCTTTTGAAAATGTGAAAGAATGGCTTAAGTCCCGTTTTGGGACTATTTTATGAACTGGGCGAAAGTGTTCATCGCGTTCGCGGGGACACTGTCACGTTCACGAAGAGCTTCCCTGCTAGGCTTACACGATCGCGAAACCCCCACCACGTTCACGAAGGCTATGCCCCCAGGCCTTTGCGTTCGCGAGCCCGTGCTCGCGTTCGCGTAGAAGGAAAGTCTAACTCCTCCCCCATGTCCCAAATGCTACGCGTTCGCGATGAGCTAGACGCGTTCGCGAAGGGTAAATCCCCCATCACTCCGAGTTCGCGACCAGGCCTTCGCTTTCGCGAAGAGGAAATACTCACCCTGACTAGCTTACCCTTCGCGTTCGCGAGAGTATTTTCGCGAACGCGAAGAAGAACACACCAGAACAGCTGCTGCAGCAAAAATACCAGATTTTCTAAGTCCAAACATCCTGTAGCCTATCCGAAACTCACCTGAGCCCTCGGTGCTTCAAACCAAACATGCACACAAGTCCTAAAACATCATACGAACTTGCTCGCGCGATTAAATCACCAATATAACACCTAAAACTACGAATTGAACACCAAATCAAATGAAATTTTCAAGAAAGCTTTAAAACTTCTATTTTCATAACCGGACGTCCGATCACGTCAAATCAAATCTGTTTCTCACCAAATTTCACAGTCAAGTCTTAAATATTATAGTGGACCTGTACCGGGATCCAAAACCAAAATACGGACCCGGTATCAACAAGACCAAACATCAGTCAATTCTAAAAATCCTTAAACTTCCAAACTTTTAATTTATCATCAAAATTCCATATCTCGAGATAGGGACCTTGAAATTATATTCCGGGCATACGCCCAGGTCCCAAATTACGATATGGACCTACCGGGACCGTCAAAACACGTGTCCAGGTCCATTTTCTAAAAATATTGACCGAAGTCAACTTAAATTAATTTTTTTAAGGCAAAAATTCTCTTTTTATTAGTTTTTAACATATAGGCCTTTCGGAGGAACACTCGGACTGCGCACGCAAATCGAGAAAGGCTAAGATGAGGTTTTTGAAACCTCAAAATACAGAATTAGGTTCTAAAATATAAGATAATCTGTCGGGTCATCACATTCTCCACCTCTAAAACAATCGTTCGTCCTTGAACGAACTTAGAAAAGTACCTTGGCTGGTGAAAAGATGTTGATATCTACTCCACATATCCGAATCGGACTCTCAAGTAGCTGCCTCGATGGGCTGACCTCTCCACTGCACTCGAACTGAAGGATAACTCTTTGATCTCAACTACCAAACCTGCCGGGCTTGAATGGCCACCATCTCCTCCTCATAAGTCAAATCCTTGTCCAACTGGACATAGCTGAAATCTAACACATGGACGGATCGCTGTGATACTTTCGAAGCATGGACACATGGAACACCGGATGAACTGATGAGAACCCCGATGGAAACGCAAGCCTGTAAGCCACCTCTCCCACTCTCTCCAAAATGTCAAAAGGCCCGATATACCTAGGGCTCAACTTGCCCTTCTTTTCGAACCTCATTACACCCTTCATGGGTGATACCCAAAGCAACACTCTCTCCCCGACCATGAATGCAACATCACAAACTCTACGGTCGGCATAACTCTTCTGCCTGGATTGAGTTGAGCGAAGTCTATCCTGAATAATCTTGACCTTGTCCAAGGCATCCTGTACCAAATCTGTACCTAATAACCGAGCCTCCCCCGCCTCAAACCATCCGACCGGAGATCGACACGGTCTACCATATAGTGCCTCATAGGGAGCCATCTGAATGCTCGACTCGTAGCTGTTATTGTAGGCGAACTCTGCAAGGGGCAAGAACAGATCCCACGATCCTCCGAAGTCTATAACACATGTGCGGAGCATATCCTCCAAGATCTGAATAGTGCGCTTGGACTATCCATCTGTCTGAGGATGAAACGCTGTGCTCAACTCAACCCGCATGCCCAACTCACGCTGTACTGCCCTCCATAAGTGCGAGGTGAACTGCGTATCTCGGTCATATATGATAGACATGGGCACACCGTGAAGACGGACGATCTCGCAGATATAAATCCTGGCCAACCGCCCTGAAGAATATGAAACTGCAACAGGAATGAAGTGCGCTGACTTAGTCAGCCTGTCGACAATGACCCAAACGACATCGAACTTCCTCTGAGTCCACGGGAGTCCAACAACGAAACCCATAGTGATACACTCCCACTTCCACTCAGGAATCTCTATCTTCTGAAGCAAACCACCAGGTTTCTGATGCTCGTACTTTACTTGCTGACAATTTAGACACCGAGCTACATAAGCAACTATATCCTTATTCATTTTCCTCAACGAATAATGCTGCCGTAAGTCCTGATACATCTTGGTGGCGCCCAAATGGATAGAATACCGAGAACTATGGGACTTCTCAAGAATCAACTCACGAAGTCCATCCGCATTAGGCACACAAATATGACCCTGCATCCTCAAAACTCCATCATCTCCAATAGTAACCTGATTGGCATCACCGTACCGCACCGTGTCCCTAAGGACAAGAAAATGAGGGTCATCATACTGCCGCTCCCTGATGCGCTCAAACAACAAAGACCGAGCGACAATACAAGATAGAACACGACTGAGCTCAGAAACATCCAACCTCAGGAACTGATTGGCCAAAGCCTAAACATCTAGTGCAAGCGGTCTCTCTCCAATTAGAATATATGCAATGCTACCTATACTAGCTGACTTTCTACTCAAAGCATTGGCCACCACATTGGCCTTCCCGGAACGATACAATATGGTAATATCATAGTCTTTCAATAGCTCCAACCACCTCCTCTGCCTCAAATTGAGCTCCTGCTGCTTGAACAAATACCGTAAGCTCCGATGATCCGTGAATACCTCACATGGCATGCCGTAAAGATAGTGCCTCCAAATCTTCAACGCGTGAACAATGGCTGCCAGCTCTAGATCATGAACATGGTAATTCTTCTGGTGAACCTTCAATTGCCCCGAAGAATATGTAATAACCTTGCCACCCTGCATCAATACCGTACCCAGACCAATACGAGATGCATCAAAATATACTGTATAGGATCCTGAACCTGAGGGTAACACCAATACCTGTGTCGTAGTCAAAGTAGTCTTGAGCTTCTGAAAGCTCGCCTCACACTCATCCGACCATCTGAATGGGGCACCCTTCTGGGTTAACCTAGTAAATAGGGCTGATATAGATGAGAACTCCTCCACAAACCAACGGTAATAACTCGCCATTCCCAAGAAACTACGAATCTCTATAGGTGATGTGGGTATAGGCCAGTTCTGAACTACCTCAATCTTCTTAGGATCCACCTGAATTCTCTATGCTGATACAACATGACCCAAGAAAGCAACTAAACTCAACCAAAACTCGTATTTTGAGAACTTAGCATATAACTGGTTGTCTCTCAGAGTCTGAAGAACGATCTGAAGATGCTTCTCATGCTCCTCTCGGCTGCGGGAGTAGATCAAGATATCATCAATAAACACAATCATAAAGGAATTCAAGTAGGGCTTGAACACCCGGTTCATCAAATCCATGAATGCTGCTGGGGCATTTGTCAGCCCAAATGACATCACTAGAAACTCATAATGCCCATACCGAGTCCGAAAAGCTGTCTTAGGGACATCGGATGCCCTAATCCTCAACTAATGGTAGCCAGATCTCAGATCAATCTTCGAAACTATCTGGGCACCCTGAAACTGATCAAATAAATCATCAATCCTCAGCAATGGATATTTGTTCTTGATGGTGACCTTGTTCAACTGCCGATAATCTATACACATACTCATCAATCCATATTTCTTCTTCACAAACAACACAGGTGCACCCCAAGGCGAGACACTAAGTCTAATAAAGACCTTATCAAGCAGATCTTGCAACTGTTCCTTTAATTCTTACAAATCTGGCGGGGCCATGTGGTATGGCGGAATGCAAATGGGCTGAGTGCCTGGAGTCAAATCAATGCAAAAATCAATATCCCTATCGGGTGGCATCCCCGACAGGTCTGCAGGAAATACCTCTAGAAACTCACGAACAACCGGCACTGAATCTATGGAAGGAACCTCCGCACTAAATTAGCGGACTTAAGCCAAATAAGCTAGACACCCCTTCTCGACCATATGCTGAGCCTTCACATAAGAGATAACCCTGCTGGTAGAATGGCCAGGAGTCTCTCTTCACTCTAATCGAGGCAACCCCGACAAGGCTAAGGTCACCATCTTGGCATGATAATCTAATATAGCATGATAATGTGACAACCGACCCATACCCAGAATGACATCAAAATCAACCATGTCGAAAAGTAGAAGATCTACACGAGTCTCAAGGCTCCCAATGGTGACCACACACGAACGATAAACATGATCTACAAAAATAGCATCTCCCACTAGTGTGGATACATACATAGGAGCACTCAAAGAATCACGAGGCACGACCAAATAAGAAGCAAAGTAGGATGACACATAGGAGTAAGTAGATCCCGGATCAAATAGAACTAAAGCATCCCTACTGCAAACTGAAACAATACTTGTAATAACTACGTCAGATGTCTCAGCCTCAGGCCTGGCTGGAAAAGCATAACACCGAGGATGGGCCCCACCACCCTGAACTACGTCCTTAAGATGACCTCTAGCTGGCTGATCTCCACCTCTAACGGCCTGACCTCCATCTCTAACAGTCTGGCTCCTACCTCTAGCTGCCTGACCCCTGCCTCTGGTTGGCTGAGCAGGTGGTGCAGCAACTTATGCTGCAACCATGGCATGAGAACCTTGATGCTGTGAGCTGCCCGATGTCCGAAAGCAAAATCTAGCAATGTGCCCCGGATTACCTCAAGTATAGCAAGACCTCGGTTGCAGTGACTGCTGGCCATGAAACTGAGCCTGTCGACCTAAGTAACCACCCTGAAAACTCTGGAGCGGAGGTGCACTAAAAAGGGCTGGTGGTGCACTGTAGGCTAGCTGGTCGAAATAATGCATCTGAAGGCCACGACCACCTGAGGCACCGTGGGATGCCTGGAGTGCTGAATGAAACGACTTGGGAGGATGGCCTCTGCCATAAGTACCTCGGCCTCCAAATGTGGCTCCATTGAATCCATCGGAGTGACGAGGCCTCTTGTCAGACCCCTGACCACTACCCTGAGCTAAAACCATCTCGACTCGCCTGGCAACATTGGCAGCCGCCTGAAAAGAAATCTCACTCCTAGTCTCCTTAGCCATCTGCAATCTGATAGGTTGAGCAAGTCCATCAATAATCTCCTCACACTCTCTCTCTCTCTCGGTAGGAAATAGAATAAGAGCATGACATGCCAAATCCACAAAATGGGTCTCATACTGAGTAATAGTCATACTGCCCTACCGGAGACATTCAAACTGACAACGATGCTCCTCTCTCAATGTGATAGGGAGAAACCTCTCTAGGAAGAGCTGAGAAAACGGGTCCCAAGTAGGAGCAGGCAACCCAGTTGGTCTGGCCAACAGATAATCTCTCCACCATTTCTTGGCGGAACCATTCTTCTGAAATGCAGCAAAATTGACTCCGTTGGTCTCCACTCTACCCATGTTCCGAAGAACCTTGTGACAACTGTCGGGATACTCTTGGGGATCCTATAAAGGAGCACCACTGAAGTGAATTGGAAAGAGCTTGGTGAACTTGTCCAATCTCTATAAAGCCTCAGAAGACATAACTGACCCATCTTCGGCCCGTGCCGCAACAACCGGCTGAACTACTCTGACTAGCTGAGCTGTTGGAGCTTGATACTGGGGAGCTATCTGCTCCAGAGCGGGAGTAGTGGGAGTCTGGGATCCTCCTCCATCCTGAGAGACGGCTGGTGCCATGGAAAATGCACCAGTCTGGGCCACACTCTCCATAAGGCCCACCAAACGGACCAAAGCGTCCTGAAGTACTGGGGTGGCAATGAACCCCTCTGGAACCTGAGCTGGTCCGGCAGGAACAGTCTGGGCTGGAACCTCCTCACCCAACTCTACCTGAGGCTCCATTGCTAGTACTGCTGCACGAGCTCTAGGCTGAGCCTTGCCCCGGCCTCTGGCACGACCTCAGCCTTGACCTCTCCCATTGTAGGAGCTGCCATTGGGGTTCTGGCTGCTGCTCAGCTGAGGAAGCGGTACGTGTTCTCGCTATCTGTGAGAGAATAGAGGAGAAAAGTTTAATTAGTATTGAGAAAACAAAATTGCACGACAGAGAAGAATATAAGTGAAATTTGTTCCTAAACTTCATAGGCTCTGGAAGATAAGCACAGACGTCTCCGTACTGATCCTCCAAACTCTACTAAGCATGCTCGTGAATCGTGAGACGTAGGCAACCTAGTGCTCTGATACCACCTTGTCATGACCCGAAATTCCCATCGTCTGGACCGTGATGACGCCTAACATTTCACTTGCTAGGCAAGCCAACGTTAGAGAATCATTAAGCCAATCCTTATTCCATTCAGTATATAATAGGAAATTAGTTAAGATAAAATATAGTGAGTGCAGAATAATATAAAAACACTGCATTAATTACTACCATCCGGATATGGAGTCACAATTCACGAACTTCTAAGATTTCACTACAAGTAAATGTCTGAAGGAAATACAACTGTTTTTGATACAAATGAAACACTAAAGGAAATGCATAGAAGGGGACGCCAGGGCCTGCAGACGCCAACATGACTACCTTGGGTCTCCAAACGGATCAAGCCAGCAACAAGACACAGGGTCAACTCGGTCCAGTACCAAATTTTGCACAGAAAGTGCAGAGTGCAGTATGAGTACAACCGACCCCATGTACTGGTAAGTATCGAGTCTAACCTCAGCGAAGTAGTGATGAGGCTAGGACAAGACACCTACAAGTAAACCTGTACAATATATCAATGTATATAACCATAACAACAATTAAAGAAGCAAGGCAAGAAATATTGGGAAGGGGACATGCTGAGGGGATTACATGGCAAGGAATCACAACAGGAATGAGAACATGATCAATCGATATATCTTTAACAGAAAGAAACAAGTAAACACAGTAAAGGAAAGTGCATGGCATCACCCTTCGTGCTTTTACTCTCAACCTCATCATAAGAAACAATAGAAACGGCACAACATCACCCTTCATGCATTAACTCTCTCTCATAACATGGCACGACATCACCCTTCGTGCTTTTACTCTCAACCTCACTATAAGACACAATAGAAACGGCACGGCATCACCTTCGTACATTATCACTCACTCACAAAATGTTGCACGACATCATCCTTCGTGCTTTAACACTCTCCCTCACCAAGACAATGAACAATAACAATAGGGCGATAGAACACGAAGATGGATGGAGGAAGGCTGGGATTTTATTTTTTGCGAACGCAAAGAATTCCTCGCGAATGCAAGAGAGGATCTAGTCCTTCTTTGTGAATGCCTAGACAACTTCGTGAATGAGAAGAAGGTTCAAGACGGAGTGGGCAGGAAGGTTGTTGGATTCGCGACTGCAGCTGGGGGACCGCAAACACGAAGGGCAGGGGATGTTGGGCATTGCGAATGCGAGACTTAAGGTCGCGAACGCGTAAAGTTAGGAGCTGGGTTGAGCCAGCTTGGCCTTCGCGATCACAAGGCCTTTAAAGAAGGACGGGCCAGGGCAGACTTAAATTTAATACGGAACTTAGCTCTCTTTTCTCGCATGGCCACTTGAATTCTACGATCATGAAAAAGAGCAGGCCTGGGCAGACTTGAATTCTACCCACTTTTGAGTTAAATACATAGATTATTGGTAGATTTAACATGGAATTAGTGTAAATATATGGGATTTTGTTGGAAATATAGGGTTTGGTAAAATTGGGATTTGACCACAACATAAAATTATGGAATTGGGAATAAATTAAATATTCGAGTTTGTAAGGTCACGGGTAACAGTTATCTTTGTAAATTTTCAAAATCCAGGCATGTTTGCCCGGGGGTGACTTTTATGGACTTTCCGAATTTTGTTGGAAAATCAATTGAATAGTTAAATTATGATTTTTTGAACAAATATTGATTAGTTTGTATGACTTTTGACTAGTTTCGAATTATTCGGCGTCATTTGGGGATTTCTAGTGAGGTTAAGAGCCAAGTAGTGAACTTGGATGATTCCAATAGGTTCGTATCATAATTTTGGACTTGGGTGTATGTTCGGATTGAGTTTTAGGTGGATCAGTAGCCTTTTTACACTTAATGTTGAAAGTTGATATTTTGAAGGTTTTAGAATTCTCTAAGGTTAATTTGAAGTGGACTTTGGCGTTATCAATGCCCGTTTGGGTTTTCGAGCTTTGGAATAGGTGCGTACTGTGATTTGTGACTTGTACAATTTGATGCCATTCCAAGTTGTGCAAGTGTGATTTGACACGTTCGGAGTTAATTGAAATACGTTTGAAGCTTGGAAGTTGATTAATTTTGTTTGAGGTGTGATTCTTAGTTCCGGTGTCATTTTATATGTTCTGGGGCTTCGAGTAGGTCCATAGCATGTTTATGAATGTGGTGGTACATTTAGACGGGTTCCCGGGTGGCTCGGGTGTATTTTGGACCATCCGGAGTAAAGTTAAGTTGGCTGAAATTTGCTAGTGTGCTTCACGATCGCGAAGGTTGTCCCGTGATACCCCTCACTCGACACCACATGACCCAAAAACGCCATCGAATCAAGCCTAAATTCACACTTTGAGAATTTTGCATACAACTTATAGTCTCTCAAGTTTTGGAGCACAATCCTCAGATGTTTCTCATGATCTTCCCGGCTACGGGAGTACATCAAGATGTTATCAATAAACACAATGACAAAGGTATCAAGATATGGCTGGAATATATTATTTATCATGTGCATAAACGTCATTGGGGCATTAGTCAGCCCAAATGACATTACAAGGAACTCGTAATGACCATACCGAGTCCTAAAGGCAGTCTTCAACATATCCGGATCCCAAATCCTCAGTTGATGATACCCTGACCGCAAATCAATCTTTAAGACTCTCTGGCACCCTGCAGCTGATCAAATAAGTCATCAATGCGCGGCAATGGATACATGTTCTTCGTTGTAACCTTGTTTAACTGCTAATAATCAATACACATTTGCATAGAACCATCCTTCTTCTTCACAAACAAAACTAGAGCACCCTACGGCGACACACTAGGCTGAATAAAACCCTTATTAAGCAATACTTACAACTGCTCCTTTAATGCTTTTAGCTTTGCTGGGGCCATACGATACGGTAGAGTAGAAATAGACTGAGTGTCTGGCAACAAGTCAATACCAAAATTGATATCTCTATCGGGCGGCATGACTGGATGATCTAGTGGAAATATATCTAGGAAGTCTCTCATTATCGAAACTGACTCAACGGTAGGAGTATCAGCACTAACATCTCTCACAACGGCTAGATATGAATCACTCCCTTTCTAAACCATCCGCTAAGCCTTTAGAAATGACACAAACGTGGTAGGAACATAATCTAATGCACCCCTCAACTCTAAGCATGGCAAACCTGGCATAGCCAATATCACAGTCTTGGCGTGAATATCTAGAATAACATGATGGGGTGACAACCAATTCATGCCCAATATCATATCAAAATCTACCATACTGAGTAACAATAGATAAACTACGGTCTCAAAACCACCAATTACAACTAAACACGACCGATACACACGGTCCACAACAATAAAATCTCCAACAAGCGTGGACACATAAATAGGAGAACTCAAAGAATCAAGAGATATATCCAAATATGGAGCAAAGTAAGATGACACATATGAATAAGTGGATCCTAGATCAAATAAGACTGATGCATCTATATGAAAAACCGGAACCAGATCTGTGATGACATCATTTGAAGTGACAGCCTCTGTCCTACTTGGAAATGCATAGAATCTGGCCTGGCCTCCCCGTCTAGGGCAAATGCTACTTGCTCGTCCCCCACCCCTAGTTGGATGTACGGCTGGAGCGGAAACTAGAGCAGCAACCATGGCATGTGAAGTATGTGGACCCGATTGAATTTGCGAAGCTAGAGTAGTCTGCGGAGGTGCATCCCTCTTGAGTGGGGGGAGTCTCTAACCATATCATGGGTATCACCACACTCAACACAAGCTGGTTGTTGGGACTAGCTCGGGCCTGGTCAGCTGGACTAAACACTGAGATATTCCGTGTAGGAGGTGCACTAGAAAGTGGCTGGGCAAAGTGTGAAACTTGAGACCTCGGAATAATCGGACAACTACTAGAAGCTAGAAGTGCTGAGTGAATTGGACAGCTCACATAGACTATACCATGATTGGTTATAGATGCAGCGTGGCCACCAATAAATCTGCCAGTACCTCGAGGCCTTTTGGCCTCCCTGTCCTCTCTCTCACGGCCCCGCATACCCTCCAACCTCTATGCAATATCTACCACCTACTGATATGGGGTATCTGTATCCAAATATCAAGCCATGCTGAATCTAATACCGTAGTTGAGCCCTCCGATAAATCGACGAACTCACTCTCTGACTGTAGAAACCAAGGCAGGTGCATGTCTGGACAAATCATTAAATCTGACAGCATACTCTGACACTGACATAGTACCCTGGCGCAGCTACTCAAACTCCATGCGCCATGTATCCTGAAAGGTCTGGGAACAAACTCTCTTAAGAACATCTCTAAAAAATGAGTCCATGTAAGTGAAGATCCATCGGCTGGGCTACCCTCCTCATAAACCTGCCACTACTGATATGTTGCTCCTGATAGTTAGAATGTAGTAAAATCAACTCCCCTTGTCACCACAATACCCATGGTGCAGAGAATACAATGGCATTTCTCTAGAAAATCATGTGCATCGTCTGAAGCTAAGCCACTGAAAGTAGGAGGATGATACTTCTTGAACCTTTCAAGTCTAAGCTGCTCCTCCTCAGATGACACTACCCTAACCTCGGGCTGAACCAGAACAACAGGCTGCATTGATATAAACTCTTGGACCTGATCAACATGGACTCGCTGCTCTGTAGTATGGCTCGCGAGAGTCTGAGCTCCTCCCCCAGCCTAAGATGTGGCCGGTGCAAGTGGAAACAACCCTGCCTAAAGTACCAAACATGCTCAAGAACTGTGCGAGGGTCTCCTGAAGTGCAGTGGTGGCAACAGGCACCACAGGTGCTTGTCCCCCAACTAGAGCTATCGGTGGTGCCTCTATCGCAGCTCAGACAGGTGCTCTAGCTGCACCACGTGACCTTCCTCGGCCTCTGACATGGCCCCAGCCTCTCACGGCTCTTGCAGGGGCGAGAGTGTTTGATCGTCAGATCCAGCAGTGTGTATCCTCATCATGTGTGAGAGAATAGAAAGTCAAAGATTTAGATTTCGAAGTCAACCAATTTGCACAATAAGGAATCAAAGAAGTAGAGTATTCCTAATAGTTCTGTAGCCTCTCGAAGATAAGTACAGACGTCTCTGTACCGATCCGCAAGACTCTACCAAACCTGCTTATGACTCGTAGCACCTATAAACCTAGAGCTCTGATACCAACTTGTCATGACCCCAATTTTCAACCATAGGATGTCAGGATGGCACCGAGTCTCTACGACTAGGTAAGCTTAACATGCATGGAGAAATAGAAAAATCACATTTTGGGCTCGATAGCTTAAAGTCAATCTACAGTCAAACTTTTCGACTTCAAATGGGAAACTTTCGGCAAAACAACACAAATCAACCTACGGACTTCCGAATTCAATTCCAGGCATACGCCCAAGTCCAAAATCAGGTTACGAACCTATCAGAACCATAAAAACACCGTTTAAGAAGAAGTCTTACTTCAACATTCAATTCCACGTTACTAACCTCAACTTTGATTCAATACTCAATCAATACCAATTTCTGTAAAACATAATAAGAGTGGTTCAACATAACGGATAGCTAGTCTAATCATGAACAATATGATCAAGGATTACCACGATTACAATAATAAGACTGACTCGCATGATATGACTCGACAACAACGCATAGGTACTCGTCACCTCACCTATACGTTGTACGCAACATACAAACACGTAGAAAATAAGCGAATAATGCCTAATCCCTCAAGCCAAGGTTAACCGCGACACTTACCTCGCTATGAAGGCCACTCAATACTCAATCACAGCTTTTCCTCTAGAATCCACCTCCAAACCACTCGTATCTATTCATAAACAACTCAATAATATCAAATATGGCTAAAGGAATTAATTACATTGCATAAATATAGATTTCCCCAACTATTCCTCAAAAAGTAAAATCGACCCCGGGTCCGTTTGGTCAAAACCCGAGGTTCGGACCAAAATCCATCTACCCATTCACCCTCGAGCACCGGATATATAATCAGTTTTGGAATCCGACCTCAATTTTGAGGTCTAAATCCCCAAATTTTGAAATCCCTAGTTTCTACCCAAAAATCCCCAACTCCACCATGAAAACCTTAGATTTTAGGTTGCAAATTCATAAAATTTAATGGGGAATTGAAAGAATGTGGTTTAGCTTTTGAAAATGTGGAAGAATGGCTTCAGTCCCGTTTTGGGACTGTTTTATGACCTGGGCGACAGTGTTCATCGCGTTCGCGAGGACACTGTCGCGTTCGCGAAGAGTTTCCCTGCTAGGCTTACGCAATCGTGAAACCCCCACCACGTTCGCGAAGGCTATGCCCCCTGGCCTTCGCGTTCGTGAGCCCGTGCTCGCGTTCACGTAGAAGGAAAGTCTGACCCCTCCCCCATGTCCCAAATGCTACGCATTCGCGATGAGCCGATCGCGTTCGCGAAGGGTAAAGACCCCATCACTCCGCGTTCGGGACCACGCCTTCGCATTCGCGAGGAGGAAAAACTCACCCTGACCATCTTACCCTTCACGTTCGCAAGAGTATCTTCGCAAATGCGAAGAAGAACACACCAAAACAGCTGCTGCAACAAAAATACCATATTTTCTAAGTCCAAACATCCCGTAGCCTATCTGAAACTCACCTGAGCCCTCGGGGCTTCAAACCAAACATGCACACAAGTAGTAAACATCATAAGAACTTGATCGCACGATCAAATCACCAATATAACACCTAAAACTATGAATTGAACACCAAATCGAATGAAATTTTCAAGAAAGCATTAAAACTTCTGTTTTCACAACCGGACGTCCGAATCACGTCAAATCAACTCCGTTTCTCACCAAATTTTACAGATAAGTCTTAAATATTATAGTGGACCTGTACCTGGCTCTAGAACCAAAATACTGACCCGGTATCAACAAGACCAAACATCAGTCAATTCTAAAAATCCTTGAACTTCCAAACTTTTAATTTTTCATCAAAATTCCATATCTCGAGCTAGGGACCTCGGGATTCGATTTTGGACATATGCCCAAGTCTCAAATTATGATACGGACCTACCGGGACCGTTAAAATAGGGGTCCGGTTCCATTTGCTAAAAATGTTGACCGAAGTCAACTTAAATTGATTTTGTTAAGGCAAAATTCTATTTTTATCAGTTTTTAACATATAGGCCTTTCAGAGGAACACTTGGACTGCGCACGCAAATTGAGGAAGGCTAAGATGAGGTTTTTGAGACCTCAAAATGCAGAACTAGGTTCTAAAATATAAGATGACCTGTCGGGTCATCATAGTTGGGTACACCCATCACAGTTTGCCAGATGTGCGGGAATGAACATTTGGCATCATGTTGTGAGTATGCCCAGCAGCATATTAGGGGTGGCAGGTTTGGGAAATTCCAAAAGCCCACACAGCAAATTGGTACGGGGTTTGTTACTCGTGAATTGGAGGCCTGAAGGGAAGATTAGAGGGATGCTTATGACGTATGCAAACATGGTGAATATTAGGTCAGTGGGGCGAGTCAGTTTAGCGGACCTCATACCCGTTGTGTGAAGTGTGGGATATGTCATTCGGGAGTATGTCACTATGACACCAATGTATGCTACAAGTGTGGTATGAGGGGTCACATTCAGAGAGATTGTCGTTCGTCTCGCCAGAGCATGGGCGTGCGTCCGACACAACCATCCAGTTTTACAGCTACTACATCCACAATGCCTCCCCAGCTAGAGGCACTATACCGCCCATAGGGCGTGAAGCAGCTAGGGGTGATATTTAGAGTTCGGGAGGGACCGACATGTTTTATGCTATGAGGAGGCGTCAAAAGTCAGAGGCTTCTCCAGATGTGGTTACAGATATATCGACTATCCAATCTCAAGATGTATATGCCCTTATTGATCCCAGTTTTAGCTTGTCATATGTCATTCCTTATGTTGCTATAGAATTTGGGATAGAACCGAAACAACTTTATTAGTCGTTCTCTGTATCTACTCTTTGAACGAGATGTATCATTTGTGAAGCCTCTTTATCGCAATTATATTACAACCTCTTGAGGAATTGAGTTCTATAATTATCTCCTTGAATTGAGTTATAACCCTGGGCTAATACTTCCCACTTGCTTTCCTAAATTCTCAACAAGGGACTATACCTGATGAATTTATTACAAGACCTTTTTAATCGAATGGATAACATCTTCTTATTTGTGCCTATGCATGCACCATCATAATATTTACCTTTGTGGTATCAAATCTAATATAAAGCAACCTAGTGTTGAGATCATTCTTGAGCCACTCTTTTTCTCTCTGGTGTATGTGGCTCCTATGGTTTGAACAATCACTTTACTCCTTTGTGAATATTATCATGAATCCTTTTCATCGTCTAGTAACATGAGAGCGTGTCTCAGCACCTATCCTATGTGTACCTGTCAATTAAAAAGGGGGGGGGGGGTCACTTGTCTGCATAAAAGTTTCTCGAAAATTTGAGATTTTCACAAATTCGTCACAGGAAGATCTTTTTGTTTGCCCATATATGAATTTCATGTCCACCTAGATCATGCCTCATTGAGTAACTCACTTTATTCCTAGTATTGTAGTTGCCCATGAAGTGGCCTGGTATTGCAGCTCGAGAGTTATTATGGCAAAAAGAAAATGTCTAGCTCATAGCAAAATGTTCATTCTCTCTAACCAATACATGATTTCATCCCAACATTAATATGTCCTAGCTACATGGTTTCACTTGTGTGTGGTTGAAATTTAAGCAGACTTACCGCAACCTTTCCCTCCTCACTTCAGGTGGATGTTTCAGATTCTGGCACATATGATGAGCATATTGATTTGAAAGACAAGTTTGTTGTATCTCTAGTCCTCTCATATAGGTAAAATATTGTGAAGGGTTAATCTGCCAGAATGATAATAAAATCATAAGTGTTCATCTTCTTTTTCAACCTCATGGGTTTGTGGCATAGATTCCTTGTGTCAAATACTATTAAGAGCGTAATGCAACTTCTTGTATTTTGAAACCCATATCATATTCAGGGTGCCAGAGTATTCGCATTTCGAGTTTAATTGATTTTCCCTACACTCTATGATACGACTGGTGTCACGTACTTGCCTATTTCTCCTTGAGGCTTACTATTGCCGAACAAGGCACATTTGGAATGAAACAATTGTTGTTGTCCTTTTCATAACTCATAGTCTTCCAAGAATAACTGATGCTAATGTCTTTTTCCTCTCGATCATGCCTCCCATATGTCACTTGTATAAAAGGACTCAATGTGTACTAGGCAACTTTATACCTCATTTGTCAAATCGATGAAGTCATCACAATGATTAATCATGTCAGAATTATTGGTATTATCCTTCATGTATCTTAGGATATAACTTCCTGAAATACCCTTCTCGGCACGCGGATGGATTCTTGAATAATTCCAGCAAAATCTCGAACCTCGTTGTTCCTGTTTGTAGAAAAGCTATCGAGAGTTATAGGTTCAAACATATCAAAGAAGGAGCATCATCCCATGATAAAAAATATTGGGTAGGAATATTTATGGTCATATTCAAGCTAGCACATCTTAGAGTAATTGTTGGAGGTCGCCAAAGGTTTAGTTTGGGGGTTCTGCGTAGGGATTTAGAGTTAAAGGAAGTGAACGGGTTATTCTCAAGATTTTTTCTATGAATATATTGGGTGAATTGTTAAGGAAGGTAAAGTATGTGTAGTAACATTAGGCCATATGAAATCTTGAAGGAGATATGCCAAACTATGAGTATGATAATTCCCCATCATTGTCCTCTATGTACCTGGTGTTTCATGTGTCTATGTCTAAGAAGGTAGTTGGAAATCCTTTGTCTATCGTTCCGGTGAAAGCTAGTGAAGGTGAAGTTATTGGATAATTGGCATATGAGAGATACTTAATTTTCATCATTGTTAGATAAGTTCGGAAGTTGATATTGCCTCTGTCGTGTGTTATGGTGAAGCCTGTGAGTTGAGGAGGCCACCTCGAAGGCCGAAAGTGTTAAAGAAAGAAAATGTTCTCACTTGATTGCATAGTCAAATAATTGTGGATCGAAAGGTACTTTCTATGTGTTATGATTTAAATATATGCAGGTCATGTTCAGATATCACCTTTGGTAATATAATGCTTGTGATGTTAAGATTGGTTTTATTGATGTATATTGTGATGCTTGTTGAGTTGCGGACGTATTGCTAGGACTGGTTTTCGGATTCTCTGGCAGGTGGATAGGCCCAATTACAGGGGATACTCTCGCGAACTTTTGGAAGCTTAAGGAGCTAGTCAAAATTTGGAACTGCTGGTGTGTGAAGTAACAGTTGGGTCACATTTGATGCTAATCGAGGATCTTGACCCTCATTCGAGGACGAAAGGTCCTAAGCGTGGGAGAATGTAAGGCCTCATAAAATTTTGCAAAGGAATTTAAGGTTTTGTGGTGCCGAAGCTCGCTGTTGCTCGGACCTTTTGGGTTGAACAATGCGCTGGGAGTAAAGGAAAAAGTTTTGGCAGAAAAAGACATTTTTGTGGCTCGCTATGTGGTCCAGAACCGGTTTGTGGTACATTATGCGACCTATGAACATTGGTAATGAGACGGCGTAGCCGATCGGGTCATGATCGAACTCCATTCTAAAAGTACGGTGGTATCGATATTATGAACATTGGTATTGTGAACGGTGGCATTTTGGTACTAACGATCTCCCAATTTAAGATATGGAAATTTATTTGAACACTGTCTTGATCCTAATTTGAGGTTTGATGTTGTTTGTGGCTTCCACTGATATTATGATTGTTCTTGCTTGTATTATTTATCATTCTATTGAGAGGATGTTTTGTCATTCATACTAGTACTATTCCATATATACTAACGTCCCTTTTGCCGGGGGCGCTACATCTTCAATGGATGTAGGTGGTTCATCAGGGGGCAACTTTGGTCCTCGTTAGCAGTTACTCCCTATTCAGCAGGTTTTGGTGCTCCCTACTCTATTCCAGGCCTGATATCATTTGATGTTGTACTTGTGTTTTGAGGTATATCTGGGACCTTGTTGCTGGTATTTCCATATTACTCATCAGTTGTACTTAGAGTATCCGTAGACAGGTTGTGGGTGGTGTTTGATGTGGGAAATTAAACTAGAAATGGTGGTATTTGGCAAACATGTTTTTCATTATATCTATAGTTTTGTAATATTTTGAAAATTATGAATGAAGCTGCTAATGGAAATGAAATGCGAGTTGTTAATGAAATCTTTTCAGTGTTTGATTAATGGAGTGCATCTCCTCTTTATTCATGGATGAGTTTGGGTAGAAGGAAATCTAACAGGCTTGCTCGTCCGGGTTCACTCGGTTGAGCACCGGTCGTGCTCCTGAGTTTGGGGCGTGACGAAGATGAACCTAAAGGATCGGGGAAAAACTTCTTTTATAACTTACTTTGGCACAAATTGCTATAATATATTGCCATTTGGGCTTACGAACGTCGGAGCCACTTACTAGAGGCTCGTTAACAAAATATATGAAAATCAGATAAGCAAAACAATGGAGGTATACATTGATGACAAGTTAGTCAAGTCTTTGAATGTAGGAGATCATTTGAAACACGTCCAAGAGACTTTCGACATCCTGAGGAAGCATAACATGAAACTCAACTCAAAAAAATATGCGTTCGGGGTTGGCTCTGGTAAGTTCTTGGGGTTCCTAGTTTCGCAAAGAGGGATCGAGGTAAATGCCGACAAAATCAAAGTTCTAGAGGACATTTTGAACCAATTGAAAAATGTGAAGGAAGTACAAAGGCTGACCGGGAGTTTAACGGCTCTGAGCATATTCATCTCAAGATCCTCAGAGAAGTGCTATTATTTATTTTGACTACTAAAAAAGAAGAATGATTTCAAATGGACTTCGGAATTCCAACAGGCATTGAAAGACCTAAAAAGGTACCTATCCAGCCCACCGTTATTATCAAAATTGGGGGAAGGCGAGCAGTTGTTAGTATATCTAGCACTTTGGAAAGTACAGGTGAGTGCCGTTTTGGTCTGAGAGGAAGAAGGTACGCAGTTTCCTATTTATTATGTTAGTAAAATATTGTCGGGGGCAGAGACTTGCTATCCGCACCTCAAAAAGCTAGCCTTAGCTCTCGTAGTCGCCTCTCGAAAGCTTAGTCCTTATTTCGTATGCCCACCCGATAGCCGTTGTGATAACGTTTCCACTAAGGAATGTCCTTCACAAGCCTGAATTGTCAGGTCGTTTAGCTATATGGGCTGTCACAATTAGTGAATTCGACATTTGAGTACAAACCTAGGACTGCGATCAAGTTGTATGTTTTGGCCGACTTTGTGGCCGATTTTAGTCCCTGGTTAATGCTCTTTGCTGCTAAGGAAGTAGTGTTGGTGTGGGAAATGACATCGGGAGTTTAGACCTTGTTTACGGATGGAGCTTCCAATGTAAAAAGGTTTGGTCTCGGGATAGTTCTAATCACACCCTCGGGGGAAATCCTAAGGTAGGCTATTAAAACTGTTCTGTTAACTAACAATGAAGCCGAGTATGAGGCTTTGGTTGCAGGATTTGAATTAGCCCAGGGGCTAGGCTCCGAGGTCATCGAGATAAAATGCGATTCCCAGCTGGTCGTAAACTAAGTGTATGGGATTTTCGACACGAAGGAAGAACGCATACAATAGTACTTGAACAAGGTTCAACATTGCTTGTACGATTCAAGGAATGGTCAATCATACATTCTAAGAGAAGAGAATGTGGAAGCAGATGCATTAGCTAAATTGGGGTCATCCACAGAAATGAAAGGTTCTAACTCCGAAATGGTCGTCCAACTTCGTCATTCGGTGTTGGACGAGAATGGTTATTGCGAGGTAAACTCGACCAACTTGGTCTGGGACTTGAGGAACGAGTTATTCGAGTATCTCTAGCATGGAAAATTACCCGAGGAACCAAAGGCGTCTCGGGAGCCATGGACCAACAACTCGCTATTACCTCGTAGATGGGTATTTATACAGAAGATTATTCCAAGGACCATTGGCCCGGTGTCTGGGTGACTCGGAGGCTGATTGCGTGATGAGGAAAGTATACGAAGGAGTTTGTGGGAACCATTCTGGTGCAGATTCGTTAGTTCTAAAGTTGATCAGGGAAGGTTACTATTGGCCCCAGATGGAACATGATGCAAAGACGTTCATTAAAAAATGTGACAAATGTCAAATCCATGCACAGTTGGTGCACCAACCAGAAGAACTCTTGCATTCGATGTTGTCCCCATGGCCATTCATGAAATGGGAGATGGACATAGTTGGTCCTCTCCCACCGGGTCCCGTAAAGGTAAGATTTATTTTAGTTTTAACTGATTGCTTCACTAAATGGGTTGAAGCGGGTCCTTACCAAAAGATCGATGAACGCGAAGTTGTCGAATTCATATGGGACCACATAATCTGCCGATTAAGAATACCGAAGGAAATTGCTTGTGACAATGGGCTACAGTTCATAGACTCAAAAGTCACAAAATTTTCGGAAGGTTTGAAAATCAAGAGAATTCCATCTTCACTATACCATCCAAGTTCTAACGGACAGGAGGAATCAACCAACAAGGTAATTATTCAGAATCTGAACAAGAAATTAAAAGATGTGAAGGGAAAATGGCTCGATGAGCTACCAAGAGTGCTATGGGCATACCGGACAACGACAAAGTCGAGCACGGGAGAAATGCCTTTCTCTCTCGTGTCAGGTGCGGAAGCTCTGATACCGATGGAAGTGGGGGAGCCAACCTTAAGGTTTTCCCGAACAAGCGAAGAAGCAAACAATGAAGCGTTGCTGGTGAGACTAGACTTTCTTGATGAACACGGGGACTTAGCGTACGCAAGGATGGCGGCTCAAAAGCAAAGGATAGAAAGGTATTATATTCGCAGGGCCAATCTTCGCTCTATTAATGTAGGGGATTTGGTTTTGAGGAAGGTGACTTAGAGAAATGGGGAAATAAATGCCAGGAAGGTGGGACCAACATGGGAAGGCCCTTATCGGGTTTCAGCTATCACCAATAAAGGGTCGTACGAGTTGGAAAATCAATATGGAGTCAAATTGCCTAGCAATTGGAACGTGAATCATCTCAGAAGCCTACTAATACTGAAAGTATGTGCTGCACTCTCCCTTTGTCCAGTTTTGTCCCAATCAGGTTTTTCTGGCAAGATTTTTAATAAGACAACAACGAAAAGTATACTACAAAAGGAGCGTCATCGACAAAGGAAAGACCTTTAAATATGAAGGTACTGAAACTTTCACATCGATGGTAAAAAACTATGTGGATTGTTAAATAATCTTTGGCTCGATGACAAACCTTATCTTCCATTATTAAAAAATGATTATTTAATAATTCATAAGTTGTTTCCACCGGTAAAGTAGCAATATATGTGCAAGACTTCTAGTGCTCGAATTCGCATACTTCACATTTGAACACTAAAGGGGGGGAATAATATCTGATACAGAAAGAGAAATGCCACAAAAACCAGGACCGCGAGAAACATGACCAATGTTTGATGAGGACCGAGGACTGCATGATCAGCCCCATAGAAATAAGTTGTACAAGAAGGCACTGAAACTTTCACATTCAAATTCTTGTGCCGAAATAAACAGGAGACTTCCTCTTCAAGATCATCGTAAACATAAGGTCCCTCTCTTATGAAACCCCCATAGTAAAGGGTAGATTCCAGAAGAGTATATACCCGAAATCAAAAGCTATCGGATGAAAATATACCTGAAGCTTTAATCGATTATATATAAAAGGAATATTTTTGCACAACACTTATGTGAACAATTCTTTATTTATTAAGTGCCAAACTCGATGAAACATTTGGCATATATACAAAGTACAAAAGAAGAAGAAGAAGTTATGCATCATTGCTTCCAGAAGCCGAAGGGAGAGAAGGATCTACGTTTCCCCCGATAGAAGAAGGCGGATTCACTACCAATTCATAACCTTCATCTTCTTCAGTCTCCCATTCGGTTCCCGATTACTCAGAACCGATACTCAAAGAGTCAGTCGCAGCTGGCCGAGCATGATGATTTTGACAAGTAGATAACTCCAGTTCCCAAGCCTGGGCAATACAATCGTCTATGTTAGCGATGCCCGCTTTGGCCTCATCCCAGGTCTTCCTCTTCATATGATATATGGCATAAGTTTTTTCGAAGATGAGGGAATCCTATTAATCTTGGAGTTTGGCGTAAAGATTATCGATTTTGAACTGGATATCTTCCCTTTAGGACTTCATGGCGCTGAGGTGAGAATTGAGCTCAATAGTTGTAGCTAAATGGATCTGATTTTGCTCCATGATTCTCTTAAACCTCTCTTCTATTTGGCCCTTTTCTCCTCGACATCATTGGTCTCTTTGGTTTTTGAGTGTAAGTCTGCCTTCAAATTATTGTTTTGCTCCTTGAAGGCAGACTCACACTCAGCAGCGATAAGTACAATGTCATAAAGATTGGCCCACTTAGCCTTAGCCTCTTGAATCTTTTCGTGTAATTGAGAAGCTTCCTGGTTGTGGACCATTTTATCTTGTTCGCTTTGCTGCAACCGAGCCTTAAGCTCGCCAATCTCATCAGCTTTTGCCTCCAACACTGTGAGGCGTACAACAAGCTGGTACCTTTCGACCAAAAGTTGATAATTCTTTTTATTAAAGTTAGGATTTCCATTGCATCATGTAAGTAGAAAAGAAAGTACGAAGAAACTAGTACAATACCTACACTACGTTATGCATGTCATTTTGCATTAGACTCTTCCCAGAAAGGGAGCGCATTTTCTTTCAATCTTTCTTCGAAGCCAGCGACTTTAGATAGTTCACAAGCTCTACCGGCTTGGATGAAAGTTGGAACTCTTTCTAAACCGAAAGAGTGACGCTTTTACTCCTTCGAGGATATGAGGAAGGGGTTGAATAATCATTCCACATGTTCATGTGGTCAAGAGACCGAGGAGGAGACATGTTCCTTTCTTGTTTAGATGGTACCAGTGGAGGAGATGTAGTTGTTGGTGGTGGTGAAAGAGCAACTGGTGTCGATGGATGTGAACCCATCGGTGTGGAAGGTTATGAAGCAGTGGTGGCAGGAGAAGTGTTGATGGTTATTTGATAAGTGGGAAGAATAGGCCCATGGTCCGAACACTTTAGACCGAAGACAACAATGGGAGCCGAGAAGAGAGAATCAACATTCTTGACCAAGTTAATTTCACCCAAAAGTGCCTATGTTTCCTCCAATATTGGGTTTTCAACATCTCCCGGTTGAGCTAATGAAGATATTTTTCTCCTTATAAGTGAAGCCTCTCTATCACCGGCTTCTACTTCATCAACGAGGACTACTGTGGCCGGCTCAGATGGAGTTTTCTTTTCCCTTTTCTCTTGAGTCCCAACCGAGGAAGTGCGTCTTCTTTTTGGTTTCTTGCTCTCAGGCTGGGGACTTCGAGAGGAGGCACCCTCACCGGTGGCTCGAGAAAATCAACGAGCTCTACTCTAGGCAAGGGCATTTTCTAACACTCTCATGGCCTTCTCGGGGTCAACTAAGGCATAGACCTCAGGACATACGACAGAGCCCTTCGGAAGCCCTATAAAGGCAAAATTGGAGTTAGCATTCTATTCATGAAATTTCTTGTGTCTGTACAAGGATAAAAGAACAGAAGGACTTGGTTTGTCATGCTTTTGGCTTTCCACCCATAGTTTGGGGACATTTCCTTCCACCTGCAAGATTCTTGAGTCATGATTTCCAGAATGTTTTGAACCCACTGGTCCATGTCTTGAACCCATGAGGTTCCTATAGGGTAGCTGAAATAAAAGAAACAAGAAAATCAACAACAACAGGAAATAATATTTTCATGAAAGAAGGAAGTGAATGACCGAAAACTTACGAAAGCGATTCTACGACTTGGGAAAGTTTGGAGTTATGGCCAGGATGGTATCCCTGGTAGCAACGATGATGAATCGTTCCATCCATCCATGATCGTTTTTATCGTCTACTCTAGTAAGGAGAGCGTGGTGGCCAAGCTTGCTAAAGTTTATTCCTCCCTCACAAAAAATTTAGGGAGAGTAAAGATTCATCATGTGTACAAGGGTTAGTGTTTTCCTGGTCTCCGTGCATAGTTAGCGAAGGCTGGCCAACATCCGCCATATAGATGGACCTACTTGTGCTAAGCAGACCTGATATCGATGGCAAAATTTCAAAATTATTGGGTCAAGCCCTTCATTCGACCCCAGGGTGAATGGACCCAAGGTTAAGAGATACATATAAAGATATGTAAACCTCTCCTTGGAGAAGGTAACCCGCTCTATCATATCCGGAGTGAGGATTTCTAGATTGGGGCAATTGCAGTCCTTCTTCACAGTTGGGATACTAGAAGCGCGAATAGAGAAAGGATTACCTACTAACTGGCCAAGTCCATGAAGATGCAGAAAGAGCCTTCTCTTGAAAGTCGTTCGCGGTGCTGAAATGATGTGGTATAATGGTGCTAACAGTGGGAGGTTCAGAATCGACTTCGACCTCTTTTTCCTTGTTTTTATTTGCGCCTCCCCCGAGGAGAGGACCAGTGTTTCCGGAGAAAGCAGCGTAAGAAGCCATTGTAACAAAAGGTTGCTGAGTAAATTGAAGGTTATGAGAGGTTTCTAAGCAAATGCAGAGAAGAAGAAGAAAGACTTATGAACGTTGTAAAAGTGAAGAAGTAAAATTATGAATATCAGAGAAGTTATAGACGGCAAAAATTGTGGTCACGATTACCTCGAAAACCGGTAAATATATTTGCTGAATCATGGGACAACACGTGTTCGGCGTATTAAATGCGAGATGATGTGCGTCCTTTAAAGCGTTAGAGACTGTTCAGGAACTTTTTTGCCAAGAAAGAAATTTTCACCAACTTCCCGGTAATAGTAAGATATGCCACTAAAAAGTAGGGGGACTATTTGTATGGGGGTAAAATTAGTTTATAACGGATGGTCGAATGGTAAGATGATACGTGAAACCAAAGATATGCAAAGGGCAAGTCAGGAAATATCCAATATCATATACAAAAAATATAATCGATATCGGATAAATTTCGAAGGGAGCATAGTCAACAGGAGAAGGTCAAGGGTTTGTCATCGGATAACATTCAATGAGGGAATATTTACTAACATTAAATGGGCGATTGTTGCAGAGAATATCTGCATTCATGGGCTGTCGTTACGCGTTCATCAATGATTCTTTTATTATCATTTAAGAGGAGCTTGATCCTAGGATCTTGTTTCCCTAGGTAAATTAATTTATACCTAATAAGGAAAATGTGTCATCTAAATTGAAACAAGGGAGCAACATCATATTATAAATTTTGTAATTACTTATACTTTTTATGTAATATATTTATAATATTATTTTTATATCTTAATTTTTGTATGTAATTTTTATAAATTAATTTTTGTATATATTATTTTTATATAAAATTGTAAGTTAATTTTATTATAAGTTATAATTATATAAAAAAATATAACCATCACAAAAATAAAAATTGCAAATATAAAATATAATATGTTGTTAATAAATAACACAATATTCATTAAATAATATAAAAATAAATATTTAATAGAGTAGGGTCTTCCATAGATTAAAATTAAAAATACATTAAATAGAATCTAAATTCGACAATAAAATTTTATTTTCTTCTTTAAATTCTTTTAGTTACAAAGCTCTATCTTTTATCTCCATATCACGTTGCATGTCTGCACTTGACTTTTCCAACAACTTAACAAGCTGCTTGTTTTCAGATTGGATAATTTTTATTTCGCGATGAAACAAGAATCATGTCGAAAAGATATTGAACGTGCATTCAGAGTTTTGTAATTATTGCGGGGCTGTCATATTTTTGGAGAAAAGAAATCCTACATGATATATTAACTACATTATTATACTGCACAACATGATAATCGAGGATGAGTATGAACTTAATGCACCAATTCAAGATGTTTGGGAAGGTCCAACTGCAACAGTAGAAAATGGTAGTAGATAAAAATTACCGATTTAAACGATTTTTAGCCCGACATAAAAAAAATTAAGGACAAATATGCTTCTTTTGCACTTCGTAATGCATTAATAGAGCATTTATGAGAGCAACATAATAATCCTCGAGGTTGAATATTTATGTAGAATTTAAACTAAATTTTACCATAATGTAATGTTTATTTAATTATATCTTATCAATGATTTTACTTTTATTTGAACTATCCATTAATATGTATAATGTATATTATTTGCTTAGAATTTATATTATTTAAAAATTTATGGTATAAAATAATTTTATATTAAATGATTATATAAGAAATGAATATGAATTATATGGGATGAATATGTAAAAACGAAAGCATTTGTTTTATGAAAAACAAAGTAAATATAAAAAATAATAATATAGAAGAGAGAGAATATTATAAAAGAGATTTCTTTTCTGGTATAAAAAGTAGTGTAATGGGTTGGAGTTAATTTGCACCATTTTGACGTTTAGACCATTTTGGTGTAAAAAAATGGTGCAAGGGTTGGAGATGGCCTATGACGTTTGGTTTGATTGATTTGATTTTCTATTTTGATTCCCTTGTCTCGTCTCATAGGACACACGAAACACCGTTGGTTAGTTGATTTGTACTCTTTTAGTTTTTTTTTTGTTTTTCACCGGTATCCGATACTTGTATTGAAGCCCGACTATATTTGAATTCGCATTGCATAGGGCCCCATTCGGGGAGAAGCGCTCCCTACCAAGAGCTTTTCATACCTAGGGCTCGAACCTGAGACCTCTGGTCAAGGAAAGAGCAGCCCCATCCATTGCATCACATCCTTTGGTGGTCTCTTTATGTTTTCATTCTATATAGGGTATTTGAATAGCCCTCGCCTCCTTCTTAATGAAGGTGTGATGACCTGACATGTCATTTTGATATTTAGCCTCTATTTCCATGTTTCGAGACCATGAATAGCTCCATTTTAGTATTTTTCGATTTGCGTGCACAGTCAGAGTCTTTTTTCGAAAAACTTTAATGTGAAAAATTTAAGAAAATGGGAATTTTTATCTTTAAAATGACTTGAGTTGACTACGGTCAATAATTTATGTAAACGGAATCGGATAAACGTTTAGACGGTCTCGGTGGGTTCGTATCATGATTTGGGACTTGAGCATATGCCCAGAATTAAATTCGGAAGTTCCTAACTTGTTTTGACTAGTATTTTTGAAAGTTGAAGAATTACTAAGTTTTACCGTTGACTTTTTAGCTAACGGATATGGATTTTGATGATAAAACTTGGAATAGTTCCGTATTTCTATTTGAAACTTATTTGTAAAATTTGGTCCAATTCGGAATTGATTTGACATGATTCAGACACTTAAATATGATTCTAGTGTTCTTGAGTTTACTTTGAAAGTTTATTCGTTTTGAGGATTGATTCGTAGATTTAGATGTTATTTTGGTGATTTGATTGTGCGAGCAAGTTCATATGATGTTATTAGACTTATGTACATATTCGTTTTGGAGCCCGAGGGGCTCTAGTGAGTTTCGAATAGGCTACAGATTGATTTTGAAACTTTGGAGAATAGCTGATGCCTTCTCTGTTGCTGATGTGGTCTACAGATCTCGCATTTTTGAGGTCTGGCTCATAATTTATTTTGAACTTTGGAGAATAGCTGACCAATCCTGGCTGGATTGTGAAGTCTCTTATTTGCGAGGATAAAATTCGTATTTGCGAACGAGCAATTTTCGCTTTTGTGAAGACAGAGTCACAGTTGCGACTTAGTGTGTTCCTGGGTAACCTTCGCATTTGCGAAGGATTGGTCAGCATTTGTGAGGATGGGTGTAACGACCCGGCCGGTCGTTTTGTGAGTTACAGCCCCGAACCCATATTAACTACTTTCCCCATATCTATTTCTGCTATTGTCACTTGCCGGGAAGATTGGTTTTGAATTTCGGAGTGTTTTGGGATACTTAGTCCCTAAATAAGAGCTTAAGTCTTAGAATTTGGACCGTAGTCGGAATTATGTGAAGACGGTTCTGGAATGGAATTCCGTCAGTTCCGTTAGCTTTGTTAGGTGATTTTAGACTTAGGGGCGTGTCCGGATTGTATTTTGGAGGTCCGTAGCTTATTTAGGCTTGAATTGGCGAAAAATTAAATTTTTTGAGTTTTGGACCGGTAGCGAAAATTTTGATATCGGGGTTGGATTCCGATTCCGGAAGTTGGAGTAGGTCCGTAATGTTGAATATGAATCGTGTGCAACATTTGGGGTCATTCGGACGTGGTTTGATAGGTTTCGGCATCGGTTGTAGGAATTTGAAGTTTCAAGTTCTTTAAGTTTTAATTGGAGGGTGATTCGTGATTTTAGCGTTAGTTGATGTGATATGTGGGCTTGACTAAGTTCGTATGGTGTTTTAGGATTGGTTGGTATGTTTGGTTGAGGTCCCGGGGGCCTCGGGTGAGTTTCGAGTGCTTAACGGATCAAAAGTTGGATTTGAGTTGCTGCTGAAGTATTCAGGCATCTGTCATTTTTGCACCTGCGATGGAGAGACCGCAGGTGCGTGATTGCACGTGCGGAGAAGAAAGTGCAGAAGCATAAAAATGGAGGAGTTCCAGTGGTCGCAGGTGAATTCCGCATCTGCAATGCCCGCAGATGCGTCAGGGTCATCGCAAGTGCGCAATGTCCGCAGAAGCGGAAGGGATTTTCGTAGGCGCACAGGTGCGGCCCTTTCATCGCAGGTGCGAAGGTAGAGGGGGTAAGTGATTTGCACAGATGCGCACATTTTGCCGCACAAGTGCACCCGTAGGTGCGAGCCCAGGCTCCGCAAGTGCGGAAATACCCGGGCAGTGGTTAAAACCGAAGGGCTTCGCGATTTTTGTCATTTTTGGACTTTGCAACTCGGTTTAGGGCGATGTTTGAGAGCATTTTCGAGAGATTTCTTGAGGTAAGTCCATTGTGCTTATTTTTTATCAATAATCTTGTTTCCTCATGTATTTTCCCACCTAGTTAGTGTGTATTTAAGGTGGAAATTAGGAATTGGAGGCTAGGGATTTGGAAGTTTGAGTTATGGATTTGGAAGACCATTTGGTGTCGGATTTTAGTAAATTTGATATGGTTAGACTCGTGAGTGAACAAGCTTTTGTATTTTTATGACTTTTACCCGATATCGAGACGTGGACCCCACGGGCAAATTTTGAGTTAATTTCGGAATTTTCGTTAAAATATTGATTTCATTAATTAGATGAGTCTATTATTGCTGTATTTATGATATGTAATTGCTTTTGGCTAGATTTGGGCCATTCGGAGCCAGATATTCGTGGGAAAGGCATTGTGACAGATTGATTGAGCTTGGTTCGAGGTAAGCGGCTTGCCTAACTTTGTGTGAGGGAAATCCCCTTAAGATTTGGAACTATTGTGATATGTGAGCGCCGTGTACGTGAGGTGACGAGTACGTACACGGGCTAGTTGTGGTAAAACCCAATTTTCTTACTGAGCAACAACATGGTTTCCTGTTATTTTGAGTTATACCATTTTAATGAGTACTAATCTATTTTCATTCTTAATTGAGTTATTCCAATATGTGTAGCTATCATGTTTAGTCTAATACAACATGTCTATGTGTCTTAATTGTTTATGTAAATTATGTGTAACATGCTTAGTTCTGCTTCTTCCCTGACTGGTACTTAGTCTAAATTGTAAGAATTTCGTGATGTAGTTGTATTTCTATCATTCGCGCTGCATATTTACTTTGGGACTACAGAACGGTATTCCGGGAGATCCTCTTGTACTGCATATTTACTTTGGGACTACGGAACGGTATTCCGGGAGATCCCATTGTCTTGTATATTTACTTTGGGACTACGGAACAGTATTTCGGGAGATCCCCCTGCACATTTACCCGGATTATGGAACGGTGTTCCGGGAGATCCCTCTGCACATTTACGCTTGGGACTATGAGACGGTATCTCGGGAGATCCCCTGTTGTGTTTCTGTGTACTAAGCTGTTATCTTCTATGATTTCATTGTTGTTAAATTCCAGCCTTTATTTTATTGTGGTATTACACTCTATATTGTTTTATTATATATTTACCTGTAGGGCCTTGACTTGACCTCGTCACTACTCGACCGAGGTTAGGCTTGGCACTTACTGGGTACCGATTGTGGTGTACTCATGCTGCTCTCTGCACATGTTTTTCATTTGCAGATCTAGGTGTACCTTATCAGCCGCACTATCACTGAGCCAGGACAACTTTGGAGACTTCAAGGTATATCTGCCGCGTCCGCAGACCTCAGAGTCCCCTTCTACTCTTTCTCATGTCCATTATCTTATGTATTTTTCCTTGTTAGACTCTCATGTATAGAGACACTAGATTTTTCTTTCTGTAGTTTGTGATTCACGATGTTCTGGGTTTTTGGATTTGTTGTGTATTTTTGAATAGTTGGTTAAATTTATATATTTATTTCATTATTCCGCAAAATGTTAGGCTTACCTAGTTGTAGAGACTAGGTGCCGTCATGATGTCACACGGAGGGGAAATTGGGTCGTGACAAGTTGGTATCAGAGCTTTAGGTTCGTAGGTGTCGTGAGTCACAAATCGGTTTATTAAAATCTCGCGGATCGGTACAGAGACATCTGTACTTATCTTTGGGAGGCTATGGAACTGTTAGGAAAAATTTCACTACTTTGATTCCTTGTCGTGCGAAAATTGTTGACTTCAGAGATTCTAAATTTTTGTATTCTATTCTCTCATAGATGGTGAGGATACGTACAATCGGATCTGATGAACAGGCACCCGCGCCCCCTGCTAGAGCCGCGAGAGACCGGGTCGAGGTAGCGGTCGAGGACGTCCACGTGGTACAGCCAGAGGACCCGCACGAGCTGCTACAGAGGAGCCCCCAGTAGCTCAAGCTGGAGGGCAGACACCTGAGATACCTGTTGCTGCACCAGCCCTCCAGGAGACTCTAGCCCGGTTTCTGTGCATGTTCAGCACCTTAGCTCATGCTGGATTGATTCCACTTGCTTTTGCCACATCTTAGGCCGGGGGAGGAGCACAGACTCCCGTCGCCGATTCTCCAGAGCAGCGAGTTCAGGTCGACCTGGTTCCAGAGATTGTACCAATGCAGCCGGTAACTCCAGCTCATCCCGAGGTTAGGGCAACAGCTTCTGAGGCGGAGCAGCTCAAACTTGAGAGGTACAAGAAGTACCACCCACCTACTTTCAGCGGATTGGCTACAGATGATGCGCAGGGTTTTCTGGAGGAATGTCATTGTATTCTCCGTACTATGGGTGTAGCGGAGACGAGCGGGGTTTCTTTTACCACATTCCAGCTTAGAGGAGCAGCCTATCAATAGTGGCGGGCTTATGAGTTGGGTAGTCTGGCTGAGGCAGCTTCACTTACATGGACTCAGTTCTCGGCCATGTTTTTGAGAGTGTATATCCCTCAGAGCCTCAGGGACTCATAGCGTGCAGAGTTTGAGCAGCTGCGCCATGGTGCTATGACTGTGTCAGGGTATGCAGTTCACTTCAGTGATTTGGACCGACATGCACCAGCCTTAGGTACCACAGTTCGAGAGAGAGTTCGACGGTTTATTGAGGGTCTCCATCCCAGCATCCGGAGTAGTATGGCTAGGGAATTGGAGATGGATATTTCTTATTAGTAGGTTGTGAGTATTGCTAGGAGATTCGAGGGAATGTTTTCCTGGGATAGAGAGGAGAGGGAGGCCAAGAGGTCTCAAGAGGCTGGTTATTATTCTGGAGCTCGTACCCTAGCAGCTCGCCATGGTAGGGGTTATGTGAGCCGCCCCGTTCATTTAGCTCTTCCAGCCTCCAGCGGTGTTCCAGCTCCTTCTAGACCCCAGTAGACTTATTATGCACCGCTATTATCTAGTGTGCCTCCTGCACGGAGTGTTCCTAGCGGCCAGTCCAGCAGACATGGCCCGAGCCAGTCATAGCAGCCATGCCCTCCCATAACTTATTTTGAGTGTGGCGACACTCGCCACATGGTGAGGGATTGCCCCAGGATTAGGAGGGGTGCACCTCCACAAACTTTTCAGCCACAACGTGCTCCACCGGGTCCTTAGGCTATGATTACAGCACCAACTACCACCCCACCTGCTCAACCAGCTTGAGGTGGAGGTCGGGGAGGTAGAGGTCGCCCTAGAGGGGGAGGCCATTACATATATTATGCACTTCCTGCTCATACAGAGGTACTTGCTTCTGATTCTGTCATTACAGGTATTATTCTGGTCTGTCATAGAGATGTGTCGATTATTTTACCCAAGCTCTACATATTCTTATGTGTCCTCTTATTTTCCTCCGTATTTGGGCGTATCTTGAGATTCTTTGAGTTCTCCTATTTATGTATCTACTCCTGTGGGAGATTCTCTTGTTGTGTACCACGTGTATCGGTCGTGTTTGATATCTCTTAGTGGTTTTGAGACCGGAGCTGATTTATTATTGCTCAGCATGGTGGACTTTGATATTATTTTGGGCATGGACTGGTTGTCGCCCCATTATGTTATTCTTGATTGTCACACTAAAACCGTGACGCTGGCTATGTCAGGTTTACCGTGATTAGAGTGGAGAGGTACCTTAGAGTATACTCCCATCAGAGTTATTTCTTTTCTTAAAGCTCAACGAATTGTTGAGAAAGGGTGTGATGCGTATCTAGCTTATGTGATATATATCAGTATTGATACCCCTACAGTTGAGTCAGTTCCAATAGTGAGGGACTTTCGAGATGTGTTTCCAGCTGATCTTCCGGGCATGCCGCCTGACAGAGATATTGATTTTGTCATTGATTTGTTGCTGGGCACTCAGCCCATCTCTATTCCTCCATATCCATATGGCTCCTCCTATATTGAAGGAGTTAAAAGAGCAGTTATAAGAATTGCTTATAAAGGCTTCCCAGCGTGTTACCTTGGGGTGCTCCTGTCTTATTTGTGAAGAAGAAGGATGGTTCTATGCGGATATGTATTGATTACCGCAAGTTGAACAAAGTCACAGTGAAGAACATGTACCCATTGCCTCATATTGATGATTTATTTGATCAGTTACAAGGTGCCAGAGTGTTTTCCAAGATTGACTTACATTCAGGTTATCATCAGTTGAAGATTTGGGAGCCGGATATCCCAAAGACTACTTTCAGGACCAGATATGGTCACTATGAGTTTCTTGTGATGTCTTTTGGGCTTACCAATTCCCCAACAATATTTATTCACTTGATGCACAGTGTGTTCCGGCCCTATCTTGACTCATTCGTCATTGTGTTTATTGACGACATTCTAGTATACTCCTGGAGTCGGGAGGATCATGAGCAGCACCTAAGGACTGCACTTTAGACCTTGAGAGAAAAGAAGTTATATGCAACTTTTCAAAGTGTGAGTTTTGGATAGACTCAATGGCATTCTTAGGTCATATAGTATCGAGTGAGGGGATCCAGGTGGATCCGAAGAAGATTGAAGCAGTGCAGAGTTATCCCAGACCGTCCTCAGCTATAGAGATCTGAAGATTTCTTGGTTTGGCGGGGTATTACCGTCGCTTTGTAGAGGGATTTGTATCCATTGCAGCACCTATGACTAGGCTAACCTAGAAGGGTGCTCCATTCAGGTGGACAAAGGAATGTGAGGAGAGCTTTCTGAAGCTCAAGACAGCTTTGACTACAGCCCTAATATTGGTATTACCTACAGGTTCAGGGTCTAATACTGTATATTGTGATGCATTACGGAATGGTCTCGGCGCGGTGTTGATGCAGGACGGTAGGGTGATTGCCTGCGTGTCCATACAGCTGAAGGTGCACGAAAAGAACTATCGTGTCTACGACCTTGAGTTAGCAGCTATTGTTCATGCCTTGAAGATATGGTGGCATTATTTGTATGGTGTTCCTTGTGAGATTTACACCGATCATCGGAGTTTGCAGCATTTGTTTAAGCAGAAAGATCTTAACTTACGTTTGCGGAGGTGGTTGGAGCTACTTAAGGATTATGATATCACTATTTTATACCACCCTAGGAAGGCCAATATGGTGGTTGATGCTTTGAGTCACCGGGCATAGAGTTTGGGGAGTTTAGCATATCTACCAGCAGCAGAGAGGCCATTGGCGTTGGATGTTTAGGCCTTAACCAACCAGTTTGTGAGATTGGATATTTCTTAGTCGAATCGAGTATTGGCTTGTGTGGTCTCTCAGTCTTCTCTTTATGATCGTATCAGGGAGCGTTAGTATGATGACCCCCAACTGCTTGTCCTTAAGGACACGGTCCAGCACGATGATGCTAAGGAGGTCACTATTGGAGATAATGGTGCATTGAGGATTTAGGGTAGGCTATGTGTGCCCAATGTGGATGGTTTGCGTGAGTTGATTCTCTTGGAGGCTCACAGTTCGCGGTACTCTATTCATCCGGGTGTCGCAAAGATGTATCAAGACTTGAAACAACATTACTAGTGGAGGAGAATAAAGAAGAACATAGTAGAGTATGTGGCTAGATGTCTGAATTGCCAGTAGGTAAAATATGAGCATCAACGACCAGGTGGATTGCTTCAGCAGTTAGAGATTCCAGAGTGAAAATGGGAGCAGATCACTAAGGATTTCATTGTTGGACTCCCACGGACTCAGCATAGGTTCGATGCAGTTTGGGTGATTGTGGATAGGTTGACCAAGTCGGCTCATTTCATTACTGTGATGACTACCTATTCTTCCGAGCAACTAGCTCGAATCTACATCCGTGAGATCGTCAGGCTTCATGGCATACCGATATCTATTATCTCTGACGGGGGTATGCAATTTTCATAACGGTTCAGGAGAGCTGTACAGCATGAGTTGGGTACTAGGGTTGAGTTGAGCATATCATTTCACCCTCAGACGAACGGGCAGTCCGAGCGCACTATTCAGATATTAGAGGATATGATCTGTGCGTGTGTGATAGATTTTGGGGGTGCTTTGGACCAGTTCTTGCCACTTACGGAGTTTGCTTACAATAACAATTATCAGTCCAGCATTCAGATGACACCTTATGAGGCTCTGTACGATAGGCGGTGTCGGTCCCCAGTGGGTTGGTTCGAACTCGGTGAGGCCAGATTATTGGGCACGGACTTGGTTTAGGATGCCTTGGAAAAAGTGAAGGTGATTCAGGATAGACTTCGCATAGCTCAGTCCAGACAGAAGAGTTATGCGGACCGGAAGGTTCGCGATGTGGAATTCATGGTTGGAGAGAAAGTCTTGCTCCGGGTTTTGCCTATGAAGGGCGTTATGAGGTTTGGAAAGAAGGGCAAGCTAAGCCCAAGGTTCATTGGTCCATTTGAGGTGTTGCGTCGAGTTGGGGAGGTTGCTTGTGAGCTTGCCTTGCCTCCCAGTTTAGCAGGAGTTCATCCAATATTCCATGTTTCTATGCTCCGAAAGTATCACGGCGATCCATCCCATTTGATGGATTTCACCTCAGTTCAATTGGACAAGGATCTATCATATGTTGAGGAGCCAATGGCTATTTTAGACAGGCAGGTCAGAAAGCTAAGATCAAAGAACATTGCTTCCGTGAAGGTTCATTGGAGGGGATAGCCGGTCGAGGAGGTGACTTGGGAGACTGAGCAGGATATGTGCAGTCGTTACCCACATCTTTTCACCACTTCAGGTATGTCTCTATGCTCATTCAAGGACAAATGATTGTTTTAAGAGAAGGAGGATGCAACGACCCGACTGGTCATTTTGAGAGTTAGAGCCCCGAACCCCTATTAACTGCTTTCCCCATATCTATTTCTGCTATTGTGACTTACAGGGATGATTGGTTTTGAGTTTCGGAGTGTTTTGGGACAATTAGTTCCTAAATGAGAGCTTAAGTCTTAGAATTTGGACCGTAGTCGGAACTATGTGAAGATGGTTCCGGAATGGAATTTTGTCGGTTCTGTTAGCTCCGTTAGGTGATTTTGGACTTAGGGGCGTGTCCGGATTGTGCTTTGGAGGTCCGTAGCTTATTTAGGCTTGAATTGGCGAAAAATCAAATTTTTGGCGTTTTGGACCGGTAGTGGAAATTTTGATATCGGGGTTGGATTCCGATTCCGGAAGTTGGAGTAGGTCCATAATGTTGAATATGACTTGTGTGCAACATTTGGGGTCATTCGGTTTGTTAGGTTTCGGCATCGGTTGTAGGAATTTGAAGTTTCAAGTTCTTTAAGTTTGAATTGGAGGGTGATTCATGATTTTAGCGTTAGTTGATGTGATATGTGGGCTTGACTAAGTTCGTATGGTGTTTTAGGATTGGTTGGTATGTTTGGTTGAGGTCCCGGGGGCCTCGGGTGAGTTTCGAGTGCTTAACGGATCAAAAGTTGGATTTGAGTTGCTGCTGAAGTATTCAGGCATCTGTCATTTTTGCACCTGCGATGGAGAGACCGCAGGTGCGTGATCGCACGTGCGGAGAAGAAAGTGCAGAAGCGTAAAAATGGAGGAGTTCCAGGGGTCTCAGGTGAATTCCGCATCTGCGATGCCCGCAGATGCGTCAGGGTCATCGCAAGTGCACAATGTCCGCAGAAGTGGAAGGGATTTTCGTAGGCGCACAGGTGCGGCCCTTTCATCGCAGGTGCGAAGGTAGAGGGGGTAAGTGATTTGCGCAGATGCGCACATTTTGCCTCACAAGCGCACCCGTAGGTGTGAGCCCAGGCTCCGCAGGTGCGAAAATACCTGGGCAGTGGTTAAAACCGAAGGGCTTCGCGATATTTGTCATTTTTGGACTTTGCAACTCGGTTTAGGGCGATGTTTGAGAGCATTTTCGAGAGATTTCTTGAGGTAAGTCCATTGTGCTTATTTGTTTTATTAATAATCTTGCTTCCTCATGTGTTTTCCCACCTAGTTTGTGTGTATTTAAGGTGGGAATTGAGAATTGGAGGCTAGGGATTTGGAAGTTTGATTTGTAGATTTGGAGGACCATATGGTGTCGGATTTTAGTAAATTTGATATGGTTAGACCCGTGAGTAAACGAGCTTTTGTATTTTTATGACTTTTACCCGATATCGAGACGTGGACCCTCTGGGCAAATTTTGAGTTAATTTCGGAATTTTCGTTAAAATATTGATTTCATTAATTAGATGAGTCTATTATTGCTGTATTTATGATATGTAATTGCTTTTGGCTAGATTTGGTCCATTCGGAGCCAGATATTCGGGGGAAAGGCATTGTGACCGATTGATTGAGCTTGGTTCGAGGTAAGCGGCTTGCCTAACTTTGTATGGGGGAAATCCCCTTAAGATTTGGAACTATTGTGATATGTGAGCGCCGTGTACGTGAGGTGACGAGTACGTACACGGGCTAGTTGTGGTAAAACCCAATTTTCTTACTGAGCAACAATATGTTTTCCTATTATTTTGAGTTATACCATTTTAATGAGTACTAATCTATTTTCATTCTTAATTGAGTTATTCCAATATGTGTAGCTATCATGTTTAGTCTAATACAACATGTCTACGTGTCTTAATTGTTTATGTAAATTATGTGTAACATGCTTAGTTCTGCTTCTTCCCTGAGTGGTACTTAGTCTAAGTTATAAGAATTTCGTGATGTAGTTGTATTTCTATCATTCGCGCTGCATATTTACTTTGGGACTACAAAACGGTATTTCGGGAGATCCTCTTGTACTGCATATTTACTTTGGGACTATGGAACGGTATTCCGGGAGATGCCATTGTCTTTTATATTTACTTTGGGACTACGGAACAGTATTCCGGGAGATCCCCCTGCACATTTACCCGGATTATGGAACGGTGTTCCGGGAGATCCCTCTGCACATTTACGCTTGGGACTATGAGACGGTATCTCGGGAGATCCCCTATTGTGTTTCTGTGTACTAAGCAGTTACTTTCTATGATTTCATTGTTGTTAAATTCCAGCCTTTATTTTATTGTGGTATTACACTCTATATTGTTTTATTATATATTTACCTGTAGGGCCTTGACTTGACCTCGTCACTACTCGATCGAGGTTAGGCTTGACACTTACTGGGTACCGATTGTGGTGTACTCATGCTGCTCTCTGCACATGTTTTTCATTTGCAGATCCATGTGTACCTTATCAGCCGCACTATCAGTGAGCCGGGACAGCTTTGGAGACTTCAAGGTATATCTGCCGCGTCCGCAGACCTCAGAGTCCCCTTCTACTCTTTCTCATGTCCATTATCTTCTGTATTTTTCCATGTTAGACTCTCATATATAGAGACACTAGATTTTTCTTTCTGTAGTTTATGATTCACGATGTTCTGGGTTTTGCAATTTGTTGTGTATTTTTGAATAGTTGGTTAAATTTATATATTTATTTCATTATTCCGCAAAATGTTAGGCTTACCTAGTTGTAGAGACTAGGTACCATCATGACGTCACACGGAGGAAAATTGGGTCGTGACAATGGGGTTTCGCATTTGCGACCTTTGTGAGTCTGAAACAATGTTCACTTTTGCAACCCCTTTCTCGCATTTGTGATGTTTGCAATTGCGAACAAAACATCGCAATTGCGACATCTGCATCTGGGTAAAAGAGGGGGAAAACAGGATTTAGCTCATTTCTCACAATCTCTCAATCCTAAACACTCTAGAGGCAATTTTCCAAGAGAATCTACTTCCTAAATTCATTGGTAAGTGACTTTAATCCATTTCTTTTCAATAACCCATTACATTTTATGAGATTTCAATATCAAATTTAGGTTTTTCATAGTAGAAATTAGGGATTTGGATCAAATTGGAAATTTTTGTAAAATTGAGATTTAGACCTCGAATTGAGGTTAGATTTTGAAACAAATCACATCACCGGGCTCGAGGGTGAATGGGTAATCAGGTTTTAGTCCGAATCTCAATTTTGACCAAGCGAGGCCAGGGTTGACTTTTTTTGACTTTTTCAAAATGATCTAAATTGAACCTTTTCATTTGTGGGTAGTTTCTAAAGCTAATTTTGAATAATTTGGTCAGTAATTTGCTAGATTTGGTTGGTTTGGAGGCTTATTCAAAAGGCAAGATCGTGGTTGATTTGTTGCTTGAGTTGCAAAGTGAGGTAAGTGTTGGGTCCAACCTTGATTTGAGGGAATTAGGGACCCTTGAACTTCTTGTTATGTGCACGATATGAGAAACGATGTATATGTGAGATGACGAGTGTATATGTACTGTTATATTACTTATTTCCATGCTTTCATTTCTTCATTGTATATCTTGTTACATGCCTTAATTTCTACATGCTCATTTGACTTCCATATCATATTCTTTACTACTTGTCTCTATTTGCTTTCTTGTATATCTAAATTGTCTTATGCCTTGCCTGTCTTATAGTTTCATATATTTGTTGCCTTCAATAATGTAGTTTCATTTGTATGAGTTGTTAACTGATAGAAACCGTTGAGTTGGGAAAGTTGAGACATCTGAATTGTTCGAGATTCTTTGGTTATCATGTCATTCTCCATTGCTCGTACATTTGTTATCTTGATGTAGAACTTGTAAATCTTGGTTGTTGGATTGGTATTGTTGATTGAAATTATTTGGGGAGCGAGTTGCATGCTGTAACGAAAATTTAAAAGTAATGAATTGAAATGGTGGAATAAGGACGGATTATGATATTGACAATTGATGATATGGTGGGATCGGGTTGCGTATCGCAACAGATTGTATAAAGTTATATTTGTTGTGATTGATGGTTTTTCCTCGGTAATTGAGATGAGTTACATGACTTGTTATTCTCGACTCTCTGTTAGTTGGATTTGAATTCGTTGTTATAAATTAACTGCTTTATTTCTATTCATGTCTTTTCTATTATTATTATTATTATTATTATTATTATTATTATTATTATTATTATTATTATTATTATTATTATTATTATTATTATTATTATTATTATTATTATTATTATTATTATTATTATTATTATTATTATTATTATTATTATTATTATTATTATTATTATTATTATTATTATTATTATTATTATTATTATTATTATTATTATTATTATTATTATTATTATTATTATTATTATTATTATTATTATTATTATTATTATTATTATTATTATTATTATTATTATTATTATTATTATTATTATTATTATTATTATTATTATTATTATTATTATTATTATTATTATTATTATTATTATTATTATTATTATTATTATTATTATTATTATTATTATTATTATTATTATTATTATTATTATTATTATTATTATTATTATTATTATTATTATTATTATTATTATTATTATTATTATTATTATTATTATTATTATTATTATTATTATTATTATTATTATTATTATTATTATTATTATTATAAGCAACTTACACAACATCTTACATAGCAGCTTACACCGCAACTTGCAATAGCAGTTTACAAGCAGCTTGCAATAGCAGCTTACACAACAACGTCATTTCTTTTATAAATAGAGGAGAATTCATTTCATTATGTACATCAGTTTGAAGTTGAATAATATATCAACCTCTCTCTATACTTGTCTTCTGTTTATTTACTTTACAGTCTTTATTTTATAACACGCTATCAGCACGAGACTTTGCCATTTTGAGCAAATACTTCGAATTTAATTTCTATTTTAGTGTTCACCTCCGATGTAAAGTGATACTTTTACGTATGTGGTTAGATCTTGTTCATTCCGAGTATCATAAGGTAGATTATATCCTTGATGTGGTGAGATTTTCTTCTTGGCAGTAGTGATGTGGATATCACTTACGCCTGGAGTGGCCAAATTTGTGTAAAGTAATTTGAGCCTTTTGCTTATATTTGATTTAATATCTTTATCATCACTTGCTTAGTTATATGCTACGTATACAATACCTATTTTGTATTTGTTTTTATCCTTATTATTATTATTATTATTATTATTATTCTTATTATAGTAATTCTTTGTTAGATCAACTTAAACTGCAGCAGAGTTTGCAAGAAATATACAACTACCAGAAGTGGTTATGTTTCGCATCTCATTGTAACTAAATTTTGGTAACCACTAGAAGTGGTATATGCCTATGACCACGAGAAGTGATAATTTAGGCTTTCTATGGTTACAATTGAAGATAAGTTAGAGAAAATTTCTCTATATTACTTGCATGCCTTGATTTGCTCCTAAAGTAGCATTATCTTAAAAGAGGTTCTAAGCCATCACACAATTTGGTGTGATTAATGCACGTTTAGATAATTATGTTCAGTTTCCTGAAGGATGAGAACTTTTGATAAATATTAATCCATTCCCTGAAGTGAATGTGACAATGTTAATAAAGCTCGTAAATATGAACGCGCTTTTGATGTGAATATATTACAATTTACCTCCAGAAAAGGTAATATGATTGAGGGAATATATACTCAATATTTCATATTTTAAATTTGCTCCTGAAGTAGGAAAATATTACTAAGAGGTGTTTCTTGTGCTTAAACATTTACATTATTTATTTAATTATGATTTTCTCTCATGATACCAGAAGTGTCTGAGCAATATTTGATAGTACAAAATATATCAACAACTCCTAAAGAGCTAGCTGTTTGTCTAGAAGACACATGACACCAGTAGTGTAGGAAAAATATTAGATTGTGGATAATAAATGAAGGCTCTTGAAGAGATTATATACAAATATATCATTCATACTATATGATTTTGGTCAAAATATATGTTATAGTAAACCTGAAGTTTACTAATAAATGGCTATCATATTAAGACTACAAATGACTGGAAGATTGAAAATCTTCATGTTTCTACAATCATAGGGGGTAAAATGATATGTATGTGAGAAGTGCCCGCCTTATTCTTTAATTTGTACTATATCATGTATCACAGTAAATCAGAAGCTTACTAATGCAAAAGCAGTCACAGTAAACCAAAATTTTTACTGAAGCAAAAGTTGCTACTGTAAACCAGAAATTTACTGATACAAAAGTCAAATCAGAAGTTTACTGATGCAAAAGTTTATGCCATAGTAAACCAGAAGTTTACTTAGAGATAGCACATGCCATGATAAACTTGAAGTTTTCATTTTTCATTTTAAATGGGCGGTTTGAGAATTCAGATAAGCATATACTGAAGAACTAGAAGATTCTTCAAGAATTCTCATGTGTTGCTTGTTCTCATAATAAATTGATTATACCAGCTAAAGTTGGGACTAAAATCCCAAAATTTTAGAATATATAAAAGGTAAATATGGGCCCATTTACCTATCATGTGAACCACTTATAGATGCATATATGAGATGGTTACATGTTTGTTTATTGTCAACTTGCAGTTTGGCATTTGAAATTGTCTTTATCAATTAAAAGCATAATTTTCAGATTATGAAATCAAGATAGTTCATCTTGATGACGTTGGTTATATCCAAGCTAGTTTAGCATTGAATACCTCCTATTAATGGCTAAACTATTGCTTATAAGAACAAAGTCTCATGTGTTGGTCTAAGATTTTTTAAATTACATACAGCAGCACTTGTATGCATCAGACCAACAAAATATGAGAAGTCCTCCCCTCACAATTGGTTTAGGATCAGAAACCAAATATTTTTACTATCTAATAACTTTTGATGTGTGGTATATGATTAATTTCTCTACCACAATGTATAAATATAGGTTTTTCAAAGAAGATTGGGGGTATCTGTTAGTTTTTCTAACATTTGAGGGATGGAATAAACAACTGAAAAATATGCTATATGAATCGAATTATCATTAATATGATCCTCACCTAAAAGATACTTGAAGTTAAATGCCAGAAGCATTTGCTGATCCAAAATTAAATATCATATTTCAGCTGCAAATGCTCCTATTAAAATTAAAGTCCCCGAAAAATAAAGTTTACTGCACGCATGAAACGTAGTAAACTGATCGGTTCCAAAGGTAACAATCCTTGAAAAATGATAGGAGCAAATGATCAAAATGATCATAATGAGGAGGAAATGAAATCTAGAAGAGCCCACGATATAACATTTCATGAAACTCCAAAAGAAGTTCAGGTACCTGAAAATAAGAAAAGTGATGAGATCTCAACAAGTTATGTCGCTTAGGAACCGATACAAAACGATCGTCGACAATATATTTGATACAATATAGTACACAATATTGTAAAAGATTATGAGAATCGGACCCGTAGTCCAGACACCTGAAGATGCCATGCCATCTAAACGCAAGTCATAACCTATATGACTCATTTGATTAAGTCTATATGAAGATCCCTGGAGGATTTAAAATGCCTGAAGCATATAGTTCAAAGCATCGTGAAATGTATTCAATCAGATTATAAAGATCTTTGTACGGTTTAAATCAATCCGGGCGCATGTGATATAATCGCCTCACTGAATTGATGAATGAAGATTATGTAAATGATGGCATTTGTCCATGCATTTTTCAAAGAAAACAACATCCTACTTTGTTATACTTGTTTTTTATGTTAATGGCATAAATCTCATAGGAACTCCAAAAGAGCTCTAAAGGGAAAAATTTTGTCTTAGTCTGCAAATTGAATATTTAGCAGACGAGATATTTATCCATCAATCTGTCTATACAGAAAAGGTCTTAAAAGACTTTTACATGGAAAAAGCACATCCATTAAGTACACCAAATAAGTGTTTGATCACATGAAGTGAATAAGGATCCGTTCCAACCTCTATAAGAGGATGAGGAACTCCTTGGTCCTGAAATACTCTGTCTTGGTGCAATTGGTGCACTTATATATCTTGCTAATGCTAACAAATGTGGTGCAGATCATATTGGTTGTGCAGATGCAGGTTATTTATCTGATCCCATAAAGTTCGATCTCAAATCGGGTATGTGTTTACATGTGGAGGTACTGTCATATCATGACACTTCACAAAGCAATCTATTGCTGCTACTTCTTCAAATCATGCTGAGATAATAGTTATTCATGAAGCTATTAGGGAATGTGTATGGTTGAGATCAGTGATTCATTTTTTCGAGAAAAATGTGGGTTGTAATGTGATAAAAAAAAAAACCCACAATATTATACGAAGACAATGCTACAAGCATAGCCCAATTAAATGGATGATTTATAAAAGGAGATAGAACGAAACACATTTCACCAAAATTATTCTACACACATGTTCTTCAGAAAAATGATGACATCGATGTGCAACAAATCCGTTCAAGTGACAATCCAGCAGATTTGTTCACTTTGCCAACTTCAACTTTTGAGAAGATGGTATACAAGATTGGAATGTGGATACTCAAATATTTGGATCAAGATTTTCATCAGGGGGAGTGAAATACGTGTTGTACTCTTTTTTCCTTACTAAGGTTTTTCCTATGAGATTTTTCTTGTAAGGTTTTTAATGAGGCAGCTAGAATTGCGTATTACTAAATATGTGTACTCTTTTTCCTTCACTAGGATTTTTTCCACTGGGTTTTTCCTAGTAAGGTTTTAACGAGGCACAATATCTTTTAATGAACATCTAAGGGGGAGTGTTATAAATATATTATATTATGGATGTTCATTTAGTATTCCGTTGTAAATAAGCTTCCTGAAAAAGCTTATCCTTTCGGTACTCTGCTATGGATAAATATTACCTCTGGTAGAAGATTATCTATATCTGGTACAGTAGTAGCTTACAAGTAACTTACACAACAGCTTAGAGTAGCAGCTTACAAGTAGCTTACATAATAGCTTAAAATAGCTGTTTACAAGCAACTTAGACAGCAGCTTGTAGTAGCAGTGTGATGACCCAAAATGTCATCTTTAAATGTAATAAGTAATTCAGTGTTCTAAGACCTCGAAAAATACTATTTATTATTTCTCAACTTGCGTGCGCAGTCCATAAAATTTTTAAGAAAGTTTTTATGTGAAAAATGAATTAAAATGTGAAATAGAGCCTTAAAACTCAACTAAGTTGACTTTGGTCAATATTTTGAGCAAACAGATCCAGATCAGTGTTTTGACAATTTCAGTAGCTCTGCATCGTGATTTGGGACTTGGGCGTATGCCCGAAATTTAATTTGGAGGTCCCTAGCTCAAGTTATGACCATTTAACGGAAACTAGGAATTTAAAGGCTAAAGATTTTCAAGTTTGACCACGGGGTTGACTTTTTGATATCGGAGCAGGAATTCGATTATAGAAATTGGAATAGCTCTGTTATGTCATTTATGACTTGTGTGCCAAATTTGAAGTCATTCCGGATTCATTTAATATGTTTTGGCACGAGGTTTGTAAATTGAAAAGTTTAAAACTCAAAAATTCGAATCGAGGTGTGAATTGTAATTTCAGTGTTGTTTGACGTGATAAGAGACCCCGAGTAAGTCCGTATTATGTTAAGGGACTTGTTGGTATAATTGGACGGGGTCCCGAGTACCCCGAGTGTGACTCGAATCGAAATCGGAACAAGAATTGGACTTAAGCAAAATCTGAAAGTTGATGCTTCTAGTGCTTTCGCTTCTACGAAGTTTTGGCCGCAGAAGCGAGCCTCCCACGCAGATGCGCCCAGGCGTGGCTGGGCTTCAATCGCAGAAGCGGACAGCTCCTCGCAGAAGCGTATCCGCAGATGAGCACCAAATCACGCAGAAGCGGAACTGGGCTAGCCTGGGGATCTTCGCAGGTGCGGCTGTTTGGCGCAGAAGCGGATGTCGCAGGTACGACGGGAATGTCCGCAGATGCGGAACCTCGCCCGGTAGCCCCGCTTCGCAAATGTGAGATTTTTCTCGCAAATGCGAGGTCACAGGTGCGAAAATATAGCCCGCAGATGTGAAAATGCTGGGCAGAATACATAAAATCGGGTCTTAGCCATTTTTACTCATTTTTGCTATTTAAGTCTCGGATTTTGGCGATTCCCAAAGAATTTTTTACGATTTTTAATTGGGTAAGTGTTCTATAACCAAAAGTGTTTATATTTCATAAATCCATGTCTATAATCATCCTTTATTTCAGATTTAGATGCAAGAAATTAAAATTTTTGTAAAACTTTCCAAAAACAAAAGATTTAGATTTGAAGGTCCATTTGACATCGTAATTTGATAAATTTTTGGACTCGTCTCGGAATGGGTGTTCGGATTTCGTAAATTTTATCGATATTTGAGACATGGGTCCTACTGTCGAATATTTAAATAAATTTCGGATTTTTATCCTAAAAATTAGTAAATTCATATGAAATTAATTCCTATGATTTGTATTGAGTATATCGAATTGTTTGTGAATAGATTTGAAGCTTTTGGAGTCCAATTTAAAAGGAAAAGTTGTGGTCGAGTAATTGATTGAAATTGCAAATCGAGGTAAGTGTCGTGGTTAACCTTGACTTGAGGGAATAAAACCCTTAAATTATTTGTTATATGAATTGCATGTGAACGACGTATAGGCGAGGTGATGAGTGTCTATACGTCGTCAAATTAATTGTTTTCATAATTATTTGAAAATCATAAATCATTTTAAATCATGAATGAATTATTATATTAATTATTTCACTCATAATTCTTTGTCAAATATTAATTCTTGAATTCCTGTAATAATTGCTACATGCTTATTTGAATTATGTGCATTAATTTCTAGTTAACATTTAGCATATTAAACATTAAACTGCCTATTTTCTCCTCGATTTCCATAATAAATTGCTATTTGTCATTGTTTTTTTCATAATTAAATCATAATTATTTTATGCTTGTTGTCTTAAAATTTTATATTAATTGTTGCATTTATTGGGGGCAATTTCTTCTATGAGAATTGGTAAAAGAATATATTGGATGATTGGGTTGCACGCCGTAACAGACTTATTAAAAGAATATATTGGAGGATCGGGTTGCACATCGCAACAGACTTGTTAAAAGTCTATATTGGAGGATCGGGTTGCACGCCGCAATAGACTTGTTTAAAAGTATATATTGGAGGATCAGGTTGCACACCGCAACAGACTTATTTAAAAGTCTATATATACTTGATTAAAATAAATATATGAGAGGTGTGATGACCCAAAATGTCATCTTTAAATTTAATAATTAATTATATGTTCTAAGACTTCGAAAAGTACTATTTATCATTCCTCGACTTACGTGCGCAATCCATAAAAAAATAATATTTCTAGAAAGTTTTTATGTGAAAAATGGATTAATATGTGAATTAGAGCTTTAAAACTCAATTGAGTTGACTTTGGTCAACACTTTGAGAAAACGGACTCGGATCAGTGTTTTGAAAGTTCCGGTAGGTCCGTATCGTGATTTGGGACTCGGGCGTATGCCCAGAATCAAATTCCGAGGTCCCTAGCCCGAGATATGGAATTTTGATTAAAAATTAAAAGTTTAAGTTCAAATAGTGACCGGATGTCGAATTATGTGCAAATAATCCCGGAATAAAATTTTAATGATTCCAACAGCTCTGTATATTGATTTTTGACATAGGAGCGCAATTGGAATTTTTTTTTGGAAGTCCGTAGTGAAATTAGGCTTGAAATGGCTAAAATAGAAATTTAAAGTTTGGAAGTTTGACCGGGGAATTGACTTTTTGATATCGGGGTCGGAATCTAGTTTTAAAAATTTTCACAGTTCTGTTATGTCATTTATGACTTGTGTGCAAAATTTGAGGTCAATCGGACTTGATTTGATAGGTTCCGGCATCGAATGTAGAAGTTGAAAATCCTTAGATTCATTAAGCTTGAATTGGTGTATGATTCGTGGTTTTAGCGTTGTTTGATGTGGTTTATAAGTTCGACTAAGTTCGTATGATATTTTAGGAATTGTCGGTATATTTGGTTGAGGTCCCGAGGACCTCGGGTAAGTTTCGGATGGTTAACGGATCAATAATTGGACTTAAACAGCTGCTGTAATTTTTTTCTTCTGCTGAAAATTCTAGGCTGTGATCGAGCCCAAGATCAAGCCCAAAATCGAGCTCCCAAAAATCGAGCTCACAAGATCGAGCTCCCAAGATCGAACTGGACAGATCTGTAAGTTATAAAAAACAAAGGCATTCGACCCATTTGCCATTTTTGACAAACTTGAGCTTGAACAAAGGCGACTTTTGACAGATTTTCAAGGAAAGACATTTGGGGTAAGTGAATTCCAACTCGGATTTGGTCTGTATACACAAATATATCATTGTTTTCATCATTTAATTAGTGTTTTGAGATTGAAATTTAAATTTTTTTAGAAATCTCAAAGAAACGAATTTTTGAGATTTCGGTATCGATTCAGAGTCTGAGTGAAACTGGTATGGTTGAACTCGTAATTGAATGGGTTGTCGGATTTCATAACTTTCGCCGGATTCCGAGATGTGGGCGGATTTCATAACTTTCGCCGGATTCCGAGATGTGGGCGGATTTCATAACTTTCGCCGGTTTTTATAATTTTTCATAGTTTAGGACTCAAAGCATGAATAAATTGTGTAAATTGTATTCTTTGTTTAATTACTATATATATATATATATATATATATATATATATATATATATATATATATATATATTATATGATTTTCTGTTTAAATTAATTCATTGTTAAAAGAAACTGTTCATTCTCCCGAATTTATATTATAATAAATATACTCTTCTTTCGGAGGTACATAAGAAAATATCCTCCTTTCTTGTGGAGCGGGCCGAACGCCTCGGCATGATAGATGCATCCATGGATCGTGCCGCACGTCCCTCGGCAGTGTACACAATATTCTGGATCGGGCCGAACGACCTCGACAGAAATCGTGCTTAATAATAATAATTACACGATACCTTAATAAGTTATTTCAGCTTGTGAAGCTAATTAATAAATTGGAAAATCCTTGGAATTTAATGAATTATTATTCTTGCATGTTAAGGAATTAATTGTTACTCCTATAAATGGGATTTAATTGATAAATTGTAAATTATTTAAATTGAAGGAATTTAATTAATATATTGAGAATTGTTACATTTGAAGGAATTTGATTATTTCCGATGATTAAATAAATTATTGTAAATTCTGTAAATTATGCTGATTTAAATATCCTAGTTTTATTTCAGTTATTATTATTGACCCATAGTGAGTGTCAAAGTCGGTCATCTCGTCTCTACCACTTCGAGATTAGGCTTGATACTTATTGGGTACACGTTATTTACGTACTCATACTACACTTGCTGCACTTTTTGTGCAGGATCTGAGACAGGTACTAGTGGAGGACCTATCATCATATACCCACGTCATCCCGAGGCATAGTGATGAGCTGCCTGTCTGAGCCGTTCTGCAGCTACCAGTGTGTCTTATTATATTTACATTCTGTCTATTTCATTTCAGACAGTATTTGGAGTTTTGTATAATCTACTAGATGCTCATTAACTTGTGACACCAGGTCTTTGCACGCGCATTGGTAGAGTTTGTGTTTATATTTTTTTGGTTTTAAATTTTATCAATGTATGCTTAATTTATTAGTTGGATTGCCTAGCTGTAGTGTTGGGCGCCATCACGACCTACGTGTGAAATTGGGTCGTGACAACATGGTATCAGAGCACTTGGTTCACGTAGGTCTCACAAGTTATGAGCAGACCTAATAGAGTCTTGCAGATCGGTACGGAGACGTCTGTACTTATCTTCAAGAGGCTATATGGTGTTAGGAAACTACCTTTCTTCATATTCCATCGTGCAATTGATGTAGTACTAAATATCCTTCTCTTATTCTCTCACAGATGGTGAGAACACGCTCTAATGAGATTCCATACCAGGGAAGAGCTACTCCCCCAGTCGCTAGAGGCCGAGGCAGAGGCCGAGGGAGGGCTCCAGGCCGTGGTAGGGGGCGAGGACATCCCAGGACTGTTCCAGTTATGCCGCCAGTGGGTCCAGCAGAGAATCCCATTACTGTAGAGCAGGGTGAGGTGTCTATGGCAGAGCCAGCTCCGATGGATTTCATATCTGCACTAGAATTTCAGGACGTCATGGGTCGTATGCTGTGGTTCATGGACAATATGACTCAGGCCGGTTTATTTCGGCAAACCCAGCCACATCTCAGGCGGGCGGGGGAACACAGACCCCAACCGCACAGGATCATGCACAGGAAGCTACTGTATACCAGACCCGGGGTGCACGACCCGTAGGTGGAGCCCAGCCAGTGGCAGCAGCTACACCTGAGCCCAGGCCAGCTGTAGCCTCCGATCCTCAGAAATTATTGGATCGATGGACTAGACTACGTCCTCCAATCTTTGGGGGTGAGTGACATGAGGATCCACAGGACTTCATTCATCGTTGCAGGGACAGACTGCACAACATGAGGATATTGGAGTCTCATGGGGTAGACTTTACTACTTTTCAGCTAGAGGGCAGAGCCCGTAGATGGTGGCAGTCTTATGTTCTTGGCAGACCAGCAGATTCTCCTCCCATAACTTGGGACAGGTTCACCCGTATCTTCCTGGACAGGTATATTCCACCCTCCCAGAGGGAAGAGTTGAGGTTTCAGTTTGAGCAGCTCCAGCAGGGTCAGATGTCAGTGACCGATTATGAGGCGAGGTTTTCTGAGTTATCTCGCCATGCACTTATGATACTCCCTACTGAGGCGGAGAGAGTGCGGAGGTTTGTTGTGGGTTTACATACTGGCATTCAGGCCACTATGGCTTGAGAGGTTGAGATGGGTACTTCTTATGAGCTAGCCGTGGAGATAGCTCGGAGGATTGAGGGTGTACGTCAGCATAGCCGAGAGCAGGTTACTAGAGATAAGCGGTTTAGGTATTCTGGAGAGTTCAGAGGTGCTCCGTCTGGGGGTAGAGGTCAGTTCGTGAGAGGGCAGTCCAGCAGGCCCCCATATCCAGCACCCCTGCCTCCTCGGGGTGCTCCAGTACGATCTTATTTCAGTGCTATACTAGAGAGTTCTTGTCGCCCACCAGCTATTCAGGGTTCTCTCCATGTGTATTCAGGTCCCCAGGGCCAGACATTTAGTCAGCAGCCCATCGCACCGAAGAGTTGTTACGAGTGCAGGGATCTCAGTCACATGCGGAGGTTTTGCCCCAGGCTTCGGGGTAGACCAGTACAGCAGGGTCAGCAACCTATGCTTACCGGACCAATTACTCCACCAGTAGTCCGACCACCCAGAGGTGGAGGACAGGTGGGTAGGGGCTATCCTATCAGCCAGGCGGAGGCCAGACAGTTGGCGCTCCAGCTCGGTTCTATGCTTTTCCGGCTAGACCAGATGCAGAGGCCTCAGATGCCGTGATTACAGGTATTATTTATGTTTTTGGCAAAGATGCCTCAGTATTATTTGATCCAGGATCTACGTATTCATATGTGTCATCTCTATTTGCTCCATTCCTTGGTGTTTCTCGTGAGTCCTTAAGTACTCTTGTTTATGTGTCCACTCCTGTGGGCGATTCTGTTGTTATGAACCGGATCTACCAGTCCTATATTATTACATTCTGTGGTTATGAAACTAGAGCAGATCTCCTATTTCTTGGGATGACCGATTTTGATATTATTCTGGGCATGGACTGGTTATCTCCATATCATGCTATTCTAGATTGTCATGCCAAGACTGTTACCTTAGCTATTCCAGCATTGCCTAAGCTGGAGTGGAAAGGTTCGTCTGTTAGTTCATTTAATCGAGTTATTTCTTTTATAAAGGCTCAACACATGGTTGAGAAGGGTTGTTTGGCTTATCTAGCCTATATTCAGGATACTACTGCAGAGACTCCGGCTATTGATTCAGTGCCTGTAGTTCGGGAGTTCCCCGATGTATTTTCGTCAGATCTTCTAGGTATGCCACCTGATCGTGATATTGATTTTTGTATTGACTTGGCTTCAGATACCCAGCCTATATCTATCCCACTGTATCTCATGGTTCCGAAAGAATTGAAAGAATTGAAAGAACAGCTTGAAGAGTTACAAGCCAAAGGGTTTGTCAGACCGAGTGTATCGCCTTGGGGTGCACTAGTATTATTTGTGAAAAAGAAGGATGGAACAATGCGGATGTGTATTGATTATCGCTAATTGAACAAAGTCACTATTAAGAACAAGTACCCGTTGCGGCGTATTGATGATCTATTTGATTAGTTGCAGGGTGCTAGGGTATTCTCTAAGATCGACTTGAGGTCGGGGTACCATCAGTTGAAAATTTGGGATTCGGATGTTCCGAAGACTGCTTTTCGGACTAGATATGGTCATTATGAGTTTCTGGTAATGTCCTTCGGTTTAACTAATGCCCCAGCAACGTTTATGGATCTGATGAATAGGGTATTTATGCCATATATTGATTCGTTTGTCATTGTCTTCATTGACGACATATTAATCTATTCACGCAGTAAGGAGGAACATGAGCAACATATGAGAGTAGTGATTCAGACATTGCGGGAACAAAAGCTATATGCTAAGTTCTCTAAATGTGAGATTTGGCTAGAGTCTGTAGCATTTTTGGGACATATTGTATCGGGCGAAGGTATTAAAGTTGATCCCAAAAAGATTGAGACAGTTCAGAATTGGCATCGTCCCACTTCGGCGACTGAGATCAGGAGTTTTCTAGGTTTAGCAGGTTATTAATGTCGATTCGTGGAAGGTTTTTCATCTATTGCAGCACCTTTGACCAAATTAACCCAGAAGGGTGTTTAGTTCCGATGGTCCGATGATTGTGAGTCAAGCTTTTAGAAGCTCAAGATAGCATTGACTACAGCACCAGTGTTAGTGTTACCATCTGGTTCGGGAATATATACAGTGTATTGCGACGCGTCACGCGTTGGTTTGGGTTGTGTATTGATGCAGGAAAGGCGAGTTATTGCATATGCTTCACGTCAGCTGAAGCCCTACGAGAAGAATTATCCAGTACATGATTTGGAGTTAGCTGCGATTGTTCACGCTCTAAAGATTTGGAGGCATTATATTTATGGGGTGTCTTGTGAAGTTTACACTGATCATCGCAGTTTGTAGCATTTGTTCAAGCAGAGGGATCTAAATTTGAGGCAGCGCAGATGGCTGGAGTTACTAAAAGATTATGATATTACTATCTTGTATCATCCGGGCAAAGCAAATGTGGTTGCAGATGCCTTGAGCAGGAGGGCGGAGAGTATGGGTAGTTTGGCTTTCATTTCAGCAGAGGAAAGGCCATTAGCCTCGGATATTCAGTCCTTGGCTAACAAACTACTGAGGCTAGATATTTCAGAGCCCAGCCGAGTTCTTGCATGTGTGGTGGCCCAATCTTCACTATCTGAACAGATCAAGGCTCGCCAGTATGATGACCCATACTTGATGGCTCTTCGTGAAACGGTACTACGAGGTGGTGCCAAGGAAGTTACTATTAGAGAGGATGGTGTTTTGCGACTCCAGGATCGTCTATGTGTTCCTAATGTGGATGGATTGAGGAAAAAGATCTTGGAAGAGGCACATAGTTCTCGGTATTCTATTCATCCAAGTGCTACTAAGATGTATCATGACTTGAGGCAGCATTATTGGTGGCGACGAATGAAAAAGGACATAGTTGAGTATGTATCTAGGTGTCTCAATTTCCAGCAAGTGAAATATGAGCACCAGAGGCCAGGTGGCCAACTTCAGCAGATGACTATACCAGAGTGGAAATGGGAACGAATTACTATAGACTTTGTAGTTGGGTTGCCGCGGACCTTGAGGAAGTTTGATGCAGTTTGGGTTATTGTTGACAGGTTGACCAAGTCGGCACATTTTATTCCTGTTGTGACTACGTATACTTCAGAGAGGTTAGCCCAGATTTATATTCAGGAGATAGTTCGGTTGCACGGTGTGCCAATTTCCATCATATCAGATAGAGGCCCTCAGTTTACTTCACATTTCTAGAGAGCAGTACAGAGTGAGTTGGGGACCCGTGTAGAGCTCAGCACAACCTTTCATCCGCAGACCGATGGGCAATTAGAGCGGACAATTTAAATTTTGGAGGATATGCTCAGGGCATGTGGGATCGACTTTGGAGGTCAGTGGGATCGTTTCCTGCCTTTGGCCGAGTTTGCTTATAATAACAGTTACAAATCCAGCATCGAGATGGCTCCATTTGAGGCTTTATATGGTCGGCGATGTCGTTCACCTATCGGATGGTTTGAGCCAGGTAAGGCTAAGTTATATGGTAATGATTTGTTAAGGGATGCCTTGGAAAAGGTAAAGTTGATTCAGGAGCGACTTCGTACAGCACAGTCCAGACAAAATAGTTACGCGGATTAGAAAGCACGTGATATATCATTTATGGTAGGTGAAAAAGTTCTCTTGAAGGTTTCGCCGATGAAGGGAATTATGAGATTCGGGAAGAAGGGCAAGTTGAGCCCAAGGTTTATAGGCCCATTTGAGGTGTTGAAACGAGTTGGGGAGGTTTCTTATGAGCTTGCATTGCCTCCCAGCCTATCGGGAGTTCATCCGGTTTTTCACGTATCCATGCTCCGGAAGTATCATGCCGACCTATCACATGTGTTAGACTTCAGCATAGTTCAACTAGATAATAGCTTGGGTTATGAAGAGCCAATTGCCATTGTTGATAAACAGATTCGCAAGTTGAGGTCCAAGAGGATTTCTGCAGTAAAAGTCTAGTGGAGGGGCCAACCAGTCGAGGAAGCGACTTGGGAGGCCGAGGAAAACATGCGGAATAGATATCCACACTTATTCAGCATTTTGAGGTATAATTCTAAACACGTTCGAGGACGAACGTTTGTTTAAGAGATGGAGAATGTGATGACCCAAAATGTCATCTTTAAATTTAATAATTAATTATGTGTTCTAAGACCTTGAAAAGTACTATTTATCATTTCTCGACTTGCGTGAGCAATCCGTAAAAAAAAAATATTTCTAGAAAGTTTTTATGTGAAAAATGGATTAAAATGTGAATTAGAGCTTTAAAAAACTTTGGTCAACATTTTGAGCAAACGGACTCGGATCAGTATTTTGACAGTTTTGTTAGGTCCATATCGTGATTTGGGACTCGGCGTATGCCCAGAATCAAATTCCGAGGTCCCTAGCCCGAGATATGGAATTTTGATGAAAAATTAAAAGTTTAAGTTCAAATAGTGACCGGATGTCGAATTATGTGCAAACGACCCCGAAATAGAATTTTGATGATTCCAATAGCTACGTATGTTGATTTTTGACTTAGAAACGGGAATGGAATTTTATTTGGAAGTCCGTAGTGAAATTAGGCTTGAAATGGCTAAAATAGGAATTTAAAGTTTGGAAGTTTGACCGGGGAGTTGACTTTTTGATATCGAGGTCGGAATCTAGTTCTAAAAATTTTTACAGCTCCGTTATATCATTTATGACTTCTGTGCAAAATTTGAGGTCAATCGGACTTGATTTGATAGGTACCGATATCAAATGTAGAAGTTGAAAATCCTTAGATTCATTAATCTTGAATTGGAGTTTGATTCGTAGTTTTAGCATTGTTTGATGTGATTTATAGGTTCGACTAAGTTCGTATGATGTTTTAGGAATTGTTGGTATATTTGGTTGAGGTCCCGAGGATCTCGGGTGAGTTTCGGATGGTTAACGGATAAAAAATTGGACTTAAACAGCTGCTGCAATTTTTCACTTCTGCTGGAAATTCTAGGCTGTGATCGAGCCCAAGATCGAGCCCAAAATCGAGGCCCAAAATCGAGCTCCCAAAAATCGAGCTCACAAGATCGAGCTCCCGAGATCGAGCTCCCAAGATTAAGCACCCGAGATCGAGCTCCCAAGATCGAACTGGACAGATCTGTAAGTTATAAAAAAACAGAGGCATTCGACCCATTTGCCATTTTTGACAAACTTGAGCTTGAACAAAGGCGACTTTTGACAAATTTTCAAGGAAAAACATTTGGGGTAAGTGATTCCAACTCGGATTTGGTCTGTATGCACAAATATATCATTGTTTTCACCATGTAATTAGTATTTTGAGATTGAAATTTGGAAAATTTTAGAAATCTCATAGAAACGAATTTTTGAGATTTCGGTATCGATTCGGAGTCGGATTTGAGTGAAACTGGTATGGTTGAACTCTTAATTGAATGGGTTATCGGATTTCATAACTTTTGCCGGATTCCGAGATGTGGGCCCCGCGGATGAATTTTTAATTAATTTCGGGATCTTTTCTTAAAAATGTTGTATTTTCTTATAGAATTGATTCCTATAATATTTAGTGATTGTATTGAATTATTTTGGCTAGATTCGAGCCAGACAGAGTTGGATAATCGTGGAAAAGGCCCTATATTGGATCAAATTGGAGCAAGACGAGGTAAGTCTCTTGTCTAATCTTTTGAGGGGGAAATTACCTCATAGGTGATTAAAATTAAATAATTATTGCTAATTGTGGAGACTACGTACGCACGAGGTGACGAGAGTCCGTGCGTAGTTACTATTATTCTTCCGGAGGTACATAAGAAAATGTCCTTATTTCTTGTAGAGCGGGCCGAACGTCTCGGTAGGATAGATGCATCTATGGATCGTGCCGCACGTCCCTCAACAGTGTACATAATATTCTAGATCGGGCCGAACGACCTCCGCAGAAATCGTGCTTAATAATAATAATTACACGATATTTTAATAATTTACTTCAGCTTGTAAAGCTAATTAATAAATTGGAAAATCCTTGGAATTTAATGAACTATTATTCTTGCCTGTTAAGGAATTAATTATTACTCCTATAAATGAGATTTAATTGATAAATTAGAAATTATTTGAATTGAAGGAATTTAATTAATATATTGAGAATTTTTACATTTGAAGGAATTTGATTATTTCCGCTGATTAAATAAATTATTGTAAATTCTGTAAATCATGATAATTTAAATATCCTAATTTTATTTCAGTTATTATTATTGACCCATAGTGAGTGTCAAAGTCGGCCATCTCGTCTCTACCACTTCGAGATTAGGCTTGATACTTACTGGGTACACGTTGTTTACGTACTTATAATAGACTTGCTGCACTTTTTGTGCAGGATCTGAGACAGGTACTAGTAGAGGACCTATCATCACATACCCATGTCATCCCGAGGCATAGTGGTGAGCTGCCTGTCTGAGCCGTTCTGCAGCTACCAGTATCTCTTATTATATTTACATTCTGTCTATTTCATTTCAGACAGTATTTGGAGTTTTGTATAATCTACTAGATGCTCATTAACTTGTGACACCAGTTCTTGGCACGCACATTGGTAGAGTTTATGTTTATATTTTCTTGGTTTTAAATTTTATCAATGTATGCTTAATTTATTAGTTGGATTGCCTAGCTGTAGTGTTGGGCGCCATCATGACCTACAAGTGAAATTGGGTTGTGGCAGAAGGATTGAAAATGAATATGTTGTAGGAGCGGGTTGCACGGTGCAACAAAAATTGATTAAATAGCGGGTTGCACGCTGCAAAGAAAATTGATTGAAATAATAATTGGTTATAACTGTTGAGTTGGTTTCAACGGTTAAAATAAATCACCTGAATTATTTCTATTATTGTTGTTATTATTAATATTGCGTATAGGTTAATGTAAGTGACATGCCTTAGCCTCGTCACTACTTCGTCGAGGTTAGGCTCAACACTTACCAGTACATGAGGTCTTCTAGTGCAGATTTCAGAGTTGGTCCCAGCGGCGTACCATAGACTTGCTCGGATTTCAGCTATCAGAGGAGACTTGAGGTATAACTGTACGGCGTCCGCAGTTTCGAAGTCCCCGTCTATTTTACTTTAGCTGTGTGTTTGTTTCTAGACAACTTTATTTTATTCAGACCTTTATTTATATTATTCTAGAAGCTCGTACACTTGTGATACTAATTCTGGGATGGTATTTAGATACCGTTATTTGTATGAATTATTCACTACATTTCAGATCTTACTTCCGCAATTGTTCTTTGTTAGTAATAAAATTAAAATTTGTATTAAAATGGCTAATATTATTCTAACGTTGGCTTGCCTAGCAAGTGAAATATTAGGCGCCATCACGGTACGAAGGTGAAAATTTCGGGTCGTGAGAAGCAGATTATATAGCAGCTTCCTTTCTTTTATAAATATAGGAGAATTCAGTTAACAGGTTTTTAACGGGCTACAGCCTGGTTCAGCCCAGTTTTTAACAGTTTTTTTTTTACCGTTGCCAATAATATGCAAAAACGTATTATTGCTTTTAAATATGATGAAGATCAAAGTCATACTGGTATATTTATAAGTAATACTATCCATGAAATTGTTATATTTTATAATGTTGCAGAAAAAGTTTTGTGTGTGTCATTTGATAATGCTTCTAACAATAATGCTGCTATTACAATATTAAAATTACATCTACACCCATCACTTCCTGAAATATTTTATGTTAGATGTGCATGTCATATTTATAATTTGATTGTGAAGAATGGCCTTGAATTATTTAGAGATGATATCACTTTAGTTAGAAGAGTTGTTGGTGTAATTCAAGAAAATAATAGAAGTGTTAGATTAAATGCATTTAAAGAAAAATATGTACACTATGGACTAAAACCAAGACTCATGCCTGAAGAAATAGTTACTAGGTGGAATTATACTTATTTATTTTTAAAATGTTTGTTATAAATATAAAATTCCTATAACTGAAGTTGCTAATTCTCATTGTACCGATCCTAGCCGTTTGTTAACATCTAGAACTTGGGATGTCATTGAAGATGTTGTAAAGTTTTTACAAAAATTTTATGTGGCTACACTTGAGTTTTCTGGAGCTTATTATCCTACTATTGCAAATGGTTTAGTTCATATTGCTGAAATTTCTCTTTTACTTCATAATTTGAAGAAGAAAAAAGGATATACTTTTGTTGTTGAATGCTAGATAAATTTAAAAAATATTTCTACTCAATTTCCCCTAAACCCTTCTTGGTGCTATTTTAAACCCTTCTATCAAAATGGCCACTTGTCGACAATTAATCACTGCTTTATATTCTTATATGGATATTGGACCAACTGAAACTCCTGATATTGATACTTGTATTTCTGATCTACACAAATATTTAGAAATATTATATAATTATTATGCTAACATTGTTGAAGCTTCTTCTGCTGTAGATGCAAATATTCCTTCAAGTTCAGTTTCAACATCTGGGACCAGTGCGTTGGATGATAATGATGGTGTTGAAGATTATTTGATTTGGTCTACACTAGAGGAGCATCAACAAACCAGTAGTAGGAATATTGATAAACTTCAATTCTACTTGCAAAAGTTAGCAGAACCCCGTACAAAGGAATTTCTACCACTGAGTTGGTGGAGGAGCAACTCAAATCAATTTCCTGTTCTTTCGGCCATGGCTCGAGACGTGCTAAATGTGCCGATTTCAACAGTCGCATCAGAGAGCACATTTAGCCAAGTAAGGCAGCAACTAGGAGATACCCGTCATTCATTGGGCAGCAACGCTTTGGAAATTCTAGTGTGCTTCAGAGATTGGATAAGATCAGAACGGCAAAATCAAGGGCGTGACGAGGTAGATAAAGCGGAGGACCAAGAATTGGAGATATAATAGTTTATGGTTCTGATTCAACCAATGCCGGAAACCAAGAACCTCATGTTGGCATGGATGAACTTACAAAAATGATGCAAAGCATGTGATGTACTATTTCTTTATTTTATAATTATTGTAAACTTTTAATTTACAAGTTCAAAAATAACAAAATCAAAAAAGAACTTGCAACTTAATTTGAAGTATTATATATTATTCAATAAAAATATCAAATGAAAGTCTTTGGAGCTTGATCCTTACATATTGCCTATTGGTCTTATTAATTAATTTTTTATAGCCACTTAATTTCAAATTTCAAATTTAAAACTTTAAACTTCAAAGTTTAATTCTAAGCCTTAAAAGTTTGCAAACACGTAAGTATCAATAACATTGAATAAGAAAAATAAAATTTATTTTAAAAAAATAATAATTGCTCGGCCCGATCCAGCCTGCTAAGACCGAACCCGGACGGACAAAAAAATCCGAAAAAGTACAGCCCGCTAACTCAGCCCGCTAACAGCCCGCAACGTTAAACGGACGGGCTAATTCTTTTTATGTCCAGCCCGTCCCAGCCCACTCGTTAAACACCTAAAATCGAAACACAAATAATATAATATTTTTATTGGATCGGTAGTGTAAAGGATGACTACTCTTGCTGGGGTGTACATGAGTCGGATTGGTTTGGATTTTCTAATTACCAAACCAAACCAATTGTATCGGGTTATTAAATCTAAATACCAAACCAAACCAATAAAAGCCAGGTTTTTTAAACTCGATTTTTCTCGAATTTTTGGATTTTTCGGAGTTTTTTTTTCATAAAGTCTTTATAGCACAAAACGTAAAATTTGTGCTCCAAATATTTCTTTAATCCTAGTAAGACAGAACTATATAAGGTATTTTTCAATAAAATAACATAAATATGAGATGAGTCATGGCATTGTACTAAAATATTCAACAATAAAGATAATAAAATCGCATAAAATAAATATTATTAATAAGCTATAATGAAAATAAACATATTTTAAAATTATGACTAATAAGTACTATTATTTACATGACTAACCACTAAAAGAAAAATAAGTTATCCATTTTATCTAAACCATGGAAAAACTAAAAAATAGATATCCAACACTATTTTTATTCATAGTACAATTGAATTGAATGTCTTTTATGAGCACTAGTATTGATTTGATTTTGGTTTAGGATTTATTTGAGGTACTAGCATTTATGGATTATAAAACTTATTGGAGCATCCAAAAATTATAAGCCCAAACTTGAAATAATACGTTAAAAGATAAAACTATGAAAAAGTTTAAGAAATATTTATAAACTATGCTACCATAAATATTTTTATGTATTAAATACATTTAAAACTTTTATAGTACATATAATGTCGGGTTGGTTTGGTTTCGGTTTGACTTTTTTTAGTTAAAACCAAACCAAACCAAACCAAATATGGTCGTATTTTTATTTTTCCAACACCAAACCAAATCAAATCAAACCATAGTGAGGTTTTTTTTCTCGGTTTGACTCGGATTATCGGGTTGATGCGGTTTGTCGGTTTCATTTGTACACCCCTAACTCTTGCACTTACAAATAGGGGTGTACATAGGTCGGGTTGGTTCAGATTTTTCAATTATCAAACCAAACCAATGGTGTCGGATTTTTAAATTTATAAACCATACCAAACCAACAAGGTCGGGTTTTTCAATCTCAGTTTTTCTCAGTTTTTTCGGGTTTTCGAGTTTTTTTCCGGTAAAGTCTTCATAGCATAAAACATGTAACTTGTGCTCCAAATATTTCTTAAGTCCTAGTAAAATACAACTATATAATGTGTTTTCCAAGAAACTAACATAATAATATGAGATAATTCATAGCATTATACTAAAATATTCAATAACAAAGATAAAATAATAAAATTACATAAAATAAATATTGCTAATTAATAAGCCATAATAAAAATTAATATAATCTAAAAATATTATATAGGTCATGCTAAAATAAGTATAGTTAATAAGTACTAATATTAATTACATAACTAAGCACTAAAGAAAAAGATAAACTAAGTTATGCATTTTCATTATAAATCAATATAACACTAAAATAATTATCCAACACTATCGTCATTCCTAGTATTGTAGTATTAGTATTGATTTGAATTTGTTTGAGTTACTACATTTATGGGCTATAAAATTTATTTACCATTCAAGAATATTAAGTCTAAACTTGAAATAATACGTTGAAAAATAAAACTGTGAAAAAGTTTATGAAATATTTATAAATTACATTACAATAAATATTTATATGTATAAAATATTTTTAAAAATTATATTAATGTACTATCGGATTGATTTGGTTTCGGATTGACTTTTTTTAGTTAAAACCAAACCAAACTAATTATGGTCGGGTTTTATTTTCCAATACCAAACCACATCGTGTTTGTTTTTCCGATTTGACTCAGATTATCGATTTGGTGCGGTTTATCGGTTTGCTTTGTACACCCCTACTTACAAATGAAGATGTTTGGATAAACCCCCACAAACTCCACTAATAAAATGCGTAATTGATATTTCTATATTTGAATGGTACTAATTGTTTTATGCTGCAAAATATTATTCCAATAATTTAAACTAATATTATTTGACATTATGTGTAGAATGCATAGTCATAATTTTGTGTTTCTGTTGTGCGTGTTTTCTAAGAAATATATGACACTCAAAACAACAAATTATGATATTAGATTGGTTGCGTTGATACTAACTATTTGGTGCAAATGAAATTGATCGGTTTTGCGTAAGTATAATAAACATGAACTTTTTGCAGTTTATAATAAAATTATTTCACGTTATTATGTAGAATCGCGCAATACGCGATGAGTATGTACTAGTATACATATGCCAATTATTTTTTTGAACGTGCGGTATTTAAGTCAATTTTCCTACGAAAACAGAAACCCCAACATGATCTGCATACGACGGCGTACATACTTATGGAGCAACATATTATCCATAAATATTATATTGCATGATTTCGGGCCCCAACCCTTTGCACATAGTGTAATTAACCTCCTCATAAAAGAATGAAAATTTTATATGGCATAACTAACTTATATACTATATTTACTATAAATAAATACACTTCAAGATAATTATAATGCATAGTTTTGAATTTTATAGCAAATACCCTCTCTAGCTTGTTAAGAACAAAAGAAAGAAATTGCACCAATTAAATTTTAATTTATTTGGGCCCCTCTCTCTACCCAGGCCCAAATTCATCTTCCTCTATTCCATTAAGCTGAATATGACCTCATTCGTTTGCACTTAATGGAGGTATGAATCTTAATCATTCACATCTCAGACATTAAGTGCGTTTATTTTTAAAGTCTGAATCTTAATTATTCAGATCTTAATCGTTAAGTTAATTTTTTTTACTTCATAACTACTTAATGGGTCCGAATAGGTTTGTATCATTAAGATCTATAACAGAGATTTAATTTCATTAAGATGCTATCATCCATATTCATTATTAACTGCCGCCACCGCCTACCATTATCAACTACTACCATGCCACCCACCAACACCATACTCAACCACCACCACCATCATTTTCAATCATAGCCGCCACCATTGTCGACTACCACCACCCACCATCCCTACCACCATCATTCTCAACGATAACCAAAACTCATCTACCTAAACAACTACAACTAACCACCCCATCACCATCAACAACCATAACTGACACTGCCCATCATTATAAACTATCATCACCCACCACCATCTTCCTCAATCACAACTACCACCACTACCACCCGCCATTATTAACTATCACCATCCACTACTACCATCATCAATCATAATAGCTACCACTTCCAATCACCACTAGCTACTATCCTAAACTATCACTATCAACCAAATCTACCACCAACCATCGCTTTTAGTCGGCATTCACAAGTACTACCGTTAGCCATCACCACCAGCAACTATCATATTTTAAAAAGCTATATATTTTAGTGATGGAATATTAGATTAATTAGTATTTTAGTTGAATTTTATGTTTATTAATTTTTAAATAAACGTAAATTTTATACATTCAGATGTTAAAAATCAAACAGTCTTAATCATTTAGTATTCAAATCTTAATACACATCTTAACATTCAGATGTGTATTCAGATTCATATATCTTAATCTTAATACACATCTTGATATTCAGACATGTATTCAGATTCAGACTTCTTAATTTTAAAAAAATAAATGAGGCCTAAGCCTCCCTATCTATTCCCCAATGTGGTCACGCAGTTTTCGATCTCCAGCGGAGTCTATCACTGCTTCTTTCTC